>NC_056431.1:79046437-79053937 GCF_018296145.1 Oncorhynchus tshawytscha
GCCACGCTCAAGGTCCTAAACGATATCTTAACCGCCATCGATAAGAAACATTACTGTGCAGCCGTATTCATTGATCTGTCCAAGGCTTTCGACTCTGTCAATCACCACATCCTCATCGGCAGACTCGACAGCCTTGGTTTCTCAAATGATTGCCTCGCCTGGTTCACCAACTACTTCTCTGATAGAGTTCAGTGTGTCAAATCGGAGGGTCTGCTGTCCGGACCTCTGGCAGTCTCTATGGGGGTGCCACAGGGTTCAATTCTTGGACCGACTCTCTTCTCTGTATACATCAATGAGGTCGCTCTTGCTGCTGGTGAGTCTCTGATCCACCTCTACGCAGACGACACCATTCTGTATACTTCCGGCCCTTCTTTGGACACTGTGTTAACAACCCTCCAGGCAAGCTTCAATGCCATACAACTCTCCTTCCGTGGCCTCCAATTGCTCTTAAATACAAGTAAAACTAAATGCATGCTCTTCAACCGATCGCTACCTGCACCTACCCGCCTGTCCAACATCACTACTCTGGACGGCTCTGACTTAGAATACGTGGACAACTACAAATACTTAGGTGTCTGGTTAGACTGTAAACTCTCCTTCCAGACCCATATCAAACATCTCCAATCCAAAGTTAAATCTAGAATTGGCTTCCTATTTCGCAACAAAGCATCCTTCACTCATGCTGCCAAACATACCCTTGTAAAACTGACCATCCTACCAATCCTCGACTTTGGCGATGTCATTTACAAAATAGCCTCCAATACCCTACTCAACAAATTGGATGCAGTCTATCACAGTGCAATCCGTTTTGTCACCAAAGCCCCATATACTACCCACCATTGCGACCTGTACGCTCTCGTTGGCTGGCCCTCGCTTCATACTCGTCGCCAAACCCACTGGCTCCATGTCATCTACAAGACCCTGCTAGGTAAAGTCCCCCCTTATCTCAGCTCGCTGGTCACCATAGCATCTCCCACCTGTAGCACACGCTCCAGCAGGTATATCTCTTTAGTCACCCCCAAAACCAATTCTTTCTTTGGCCGCCTCTCCTTCCAGTTCTCTGCTGCCAATGACTGGAACGAACTACAAAAATCTCTGAAACTGGAAACACTTATCTCCCTCACTAGCTTTAAGCACCAACTGTCAGAGCAGCTCACAGATTACTGCACCTGTACATAGCCCACCTATAATTTAGCCCAAACAACTACCTCTTTCCCAACTGTATTTAATTAATTTATTTATTTTGCTCCTTTGCACCCCATTATTTTTATTTCTACTTTGCACATTCTTCCATTGTAAAACTACCATTCAAGTGTTTTACTTGCTATATTGTATTTACTTTGCCACCATGGCCTTTTTTGCCTTTACCTCCCTTCTCACCTCATTTGCTCACATTGTATATAGACTTGTTAATACTGTATTATTGACTGTATGTTTGTTTTACTCCATGTGTAACTCTGTGTCGTTGTATCTGTCGAACTGCTTTGCTTTATCTTGGCCAGGTCGCAATTGTAAATGAGAACTTGTTCTCAACTTGCCTACCTGGTTAAATAAAGGTAAAATAAATAAAAAATAAAAATCTATATATTTATATACCTCTATATCTATATATACCTCTATATCTATATACTTTTATATATTTATATACCTCTATATATATATATATATACACTTCTATATATTTATATACCTCTATATATATATACCTTTATATATTTATATACCTCTATATATATACACTTCTATATATTTATATACCTCTATATATATATATATACACTTCTATATATTTATATACCTCTATATATATACACTTCTATATATTTATATACCTCTATATATATATATTTATATACTTCTATATATTTATATATATATATATATATATATACTTCTATATATTTATATCCTCTATATCTATATACTTTTATAAATTTATATACCTCTATATATATATACACTTCTATATATTTATATACCTCTATATATATATACCTTTATATATTTATATACCTCTATATATATACACTTCTATATATTTATATACCTCTATATATATACTTTTATATACTTATATACCTCTATATATATACACTTCTATATATTTATATACCTCTATATATATATATATATATACTTCTATATATTTATATATTTATATACCTCTATATATATACACTTCTATTTATTTATATACCTCTATATATATATATACACTTCTATATATTTATATACCTCTATATCTATATAGTTCTATATAGTTTTATATACCTCTATATCTATATATATACACTTCTATGTATTTATATACCTCTATATCTATGTAGTTCTATATATTTATATACCTCTATATCTATATATATACACTTCTATATATTTATATACCTCTATATATATATATACTTCTATATATTTATATACCTCTATATATATATATATATATATATATATATATATATATATATATATATATATATATATATATATATATATATATACATATATATATATATATATATTCTATATATTTATATACCTCTATATATATACACTTCTATATATTTATATACCTCTATATATATATACCTCTATATATATATATATATATATATATACACTTCTATATATTTATATACCTCTATATATATATACTTCTATATATTTATATACCTCTATATATATATATATACACTTCTATATATTTATATACCTCTATATATATATATATACACTTCTATATATTTATATACCTCTATATATATACACTTCTATATATTTATATACCTCTATATATATATATATATATACTTCTATATACAGTTGAAGTCGGAAGTTTACATACACTTAGGTTGGAGTCATTAAAGCTCGTTTTCCAACCACTCCAACAATTGCTTACTGTAAGGGAGTGCAACCACTCCAACAATTGTAACTGTACTGTAAGGGAGTGTGTAACTGTAAGGGAGTGTGTAACTGTAAGGGAGTGCGTGTAAGGGAGTGTGTAACTGTAAAGGCGTGCTGTAACTGTAAGGGAGTGTGTAACTGCTGTAAGGGAGTGCGTAACTGTAAGGGAGTGCGTAGCTGTAAGGGAGTGTAACTGCAAGGAGTGCGTGTAACTGTAAGGGAGTGTGTAACTGTAAGGGAGTGTGTAACTGTAAAGGGAGTGTGTAACTGTAAAGGAGTGCGTAACTGTAAGGGAGTGCTAACTGTGAGGGAGTGTGTAACTGTGAGGGAGTGTGAGCTGTAAGGGAGTGCGTAACTGTAAGGGAGTGTGTAACTGTAAGGGAGTGCGTAAAGGGAGTGTGTAACTGTAAGGGAGTGTAACTGTGAAGTGTGTAGCTGTAAGGGAGTGCGTAACTGTAAGGGAGTGCGTAACTGTAAGGGAGTGCGTAACTGTAAGGGAGTGCGTAACTGTAAGGGAGTGTGTAGCTGTAAGGGAGTGCGTAACTGTAAGGGAGTGTGTAACTGTAAGGGAGTGTGTAACTGTAAAGGAGTGTGTAACTGTAAGGGAGTGTGTAACTGTAAGGGAGTGTGTAACTGTAAGGGAGTGCGTAACTGTAAGGGAGGAACTGTAAGGGAGTGCGTAACTGTAAGGGAGTGCGTAACTGTAAGGGAGTGCGTAACTGTAAGGGAGTGCGTAACTGTAAGGGAGTGCGTAACTGTAAGGGAGTGCGTAGCTGTAAGGGAGTGTGTGACTGTAAAGGAGTGTGTAACTGTAAAGGAGTGCGTAGCTGTAAGGGAGTGTGTGACTGACGGCAGGGAAGTCAGAAGAACTAAACTGGGTAATCTTACAGTTTTTTCACAATTCATACATACATACATACATACATACATACATACACACACACACACACACACACACACACACACACACACACACACACACACACACACACACACACACACACACACACACACACACACACACATACATACATACATACATACATACATACATACACACACACACACACACACACACACACACACACACACACACACACATACATACATACATACATACATACATACATACATACATACATACATACATACATACATACATACATACATACATACATACATACATACATACATACATACATACATACATACATACATACATACATACATACATACATACATACATACATACATACATACATACATACATACATACATACATACATACATACATACATACATACATGAATGATGGACGGAACGACATGATATACAGTTGAAGTTCACATACACATTAGCCAAATACATTTGTCAATTTTTCACAATTCCTGATATTTAATCCTAGTAAATATTCCCTGTTTTAGGTCAGTTAGGATCACCACTTTATTTTAAGAATGTGAAATGTCAGAATAATAGTAGAGAGAATGATTTATTTCAGCTTTTAGTTCTTTCATCACATTCCCAGTGGGTCAGAGGTTTACATACAGTCAATTAGTATTTGGTAGCATTGCCTTTAAATGGTTTAACTTGGGTCAAACGTTTCAGGTAGCCTTCCACAAGCTTCCCACAATAAGTTGGGTGAATTTTGGCCCATTCCTCCTGACAGAGCTGGTGTAACTGAGTCAGGTTTGTAGGCCTCCTTGCTCGAACACGCTTTTTCAGTTCTGCCCACAAATGTTCTATAGGATTGAGGTCAGGGCTTTGTGATGGCCACTCCAATACCTTGACTTTGTTGTCCTTAAGCCGTTTTGCCACAACTTTGGAGGTATGCTTGGGGTCATTGTCCATTTGGAAGACCCATTTGCAACCAAGCTTTAACTTCCTGACTGATGTCTTGAGATGTTGCTTCAATATATCCACATCATTTTCCTCCTCATGATGCCATCTATTTTGTGAAATGCACCAGTCCCTCCTGCAGCAAAGCACCGCCACAACATGATGCTGCCACCCGCGTGCTTCACGGTTGGGATGGTGTTCTTCGGCTTGCAAGCCTCCCCCTTTTTCCTCCAAACATAACGATGGTCATTATGGCCAAAAAGTTATATTTTTGTTTCATCAGACCAGAGGACATTTCTCCAAAAAGTATGGTCTTTGTCCCCATGTGCAGTTGCAAACCGTAGTCTGGCTTTTTTATGGCGGTTTTGGTGCAGTGGCTTCTTCCTTGCTGAGCGGCCTTTCAGGTTATGTTGATATAGGACTTGTTTTACTGTGGATATAGATACTTTTGTACCTGTTTCCTCCAGCATCTTCACAAGGTCCTTTGCTGTTGTTCTGTGATTGACTTGCACTTTTCGCACCAAAGTACATTCATCTCTAGGAGACAGAACGCATCTCCTTCCTGAGCGATATGACGGCTGCGTGGTCCCATGGTGTTTATACTTGCGTACTATTGTTTGTACAGATGAACGTGGTACCTTCAGGCGTTTGGAAATCTACAATTTGGTCTATTAATTTTCCCTTGATGTCAAGCAAAGAGGCACTGAGTTTGAAGGTAGGCCTTGAAATACATCCACAGGTACACCTCCAATAGACTCAAATGATGCCAATTAGCCTATCAGAAGCTTCTAAAGCCATGACATAATTTTCTGGAATTTTCCAAACTGTTTAAAGGCACAGTCAACTTAGTGTATGTAAACTTCTGACCCACTGGAATTGTGATACAGTGAATTATAAGTGAAATAATCTGTCTGTAAATAATTGTTGGAAAAATGCCTTGTGTCCTGCACAAAGTAGAGGTCCTAAATGACTTGCCAAAACTATAGTATGTTAACAAGAAATGTGTGGAGTGGTTGAAAAACGAGTTTTAATGACTCCAACATAAGTGTATGTAAACTTCAGACTTCAACTGTCTATATACATTTCTAAACCTACAGTACCAGTCAAACGTGTTTTATTTGTAATTTCTATTGTAGAATAATAGTGAAGATATCAACACTATGAAATAACACATATGGAGTCATACAGTAACCTAAAAAAGTGTGAAACAAATATGTTTTCGAAGTAACTTTGCCTTGATGACAGCTTTCCACAGTCTTTGGCCTTCTCTCACTATTCACTATTATTATGATTATCACTCGTATGTGTTATTTCATAGCTTTGTTGTCTTCACTATTATTCCACAATGTAGAAAACAGTCCAAATGAAGAAAAAGCCAGGAGTCGGTCCAAACTTTTTACCGAATTATAGCTTCTCACCTTCTCCTTTTCCAATACTGTCGTTACACCTCTTTAAAAAAAACGGTCTAATTCACGTCCTAACTGATGCCTCTGTGTCCTCTGTCCTGAAGGTAGCAAATCGTGTGGTGGACAAGTAGATGCCAGTGGTGCCGGGTACATCACCACCCCAGGGTACCCTCTGGAGTACCCCCCACACCAGAACTGTCGTTGGGTCGTCACCGCCCCAGAACCCTCCCAACGTGTCGTCCTCAACTTCAACCCCCACTTTGAACTGGAGAAGCTGGACTGCAGGTGAGAGAGAAGTGGGGGAGGAATGGAGGGAGGGGGGAGGGGGATTCACACGAGATTTGACAAATTAGTAAATTAGTAATAAATTGTTTCCTATCCAAATGATAGATACTGAGGTACACCCTAGCCACATATCCTACCATATTGATTATTCCCTGGTCTTCTCTGAATAGCCACTTCCAATCAGTCCCACTGTGAGAACAGTGCTGTGTGTATTTCCCACCACCACAGTGAGCGGTCTGCTTGTGACTGTCTATATCCTCACCATTTCCAGTTCCCTGCTGTTTCTGGCTCAGTGTCGCTCATAACAAGCTATTGGAGTTATCTCTCTGTAATCTCCCACAACATATTCCCCATCGCCCCCTTATCAAATTCCAGATCATCAACAACAACAACAACAACAACATCTACCCTACACAGAATTCTAGAATCCTCCAAAAACCAGCGGAGTGTTGGAGTATTCTATATTCCATTCCATATGCCTGACCACAGTTCTGTTTGTTCTACCCTCTGGTGGTAAATCAGAGAAGTGCAGCCAGATTCCAGATACAGTCCATTATTTTCGGAAGGGATTGAAAGATGTCCAACTCTCCCTACTTCACATAGAATAGCGTTGTATCACAAGGCACCTTATAGGCCACGTGTACAGGTATCTGTTCGATATCTACTGTCCTGTCTATTCCTAACACTGTTAGTAGAGGCTTCCTCCATCGTATGTACACAGTCTGAAGACATGGGTCAACAAAGCGATAGAAGACAAGACACTCTTAGTAAAGCTTACCCATATATTCAGACAGTGTTTCAAATGGC
Organism: Oncorhynchus tshawytscha; assembly: GCF_018296145.1. Taxonomy (NCBI): domain Eukaryota; kingdom Metazoa; phylum Chordata; class Actinopteri; order Salmoniformes; family Salmonidae; genus Oncorhynchus; species Oncorhynchus tshawytscha. The sequence continues at coordinate 79,053,673 of NC_056431.1, forward strand.
AGATAATGTCCCAAACTCTGTATTTTTCACTACTACAACTATGTACAACTATGTAGGAAGTGTGATTTGGGACACGAAACCACACAGCCTCTCTCTATCATTGCCCTGGACTGTTTGGCCATTTATTTACATTTTATCTCCATCAATAATACAAGGATATGTTTCTAAAGAGAGATTTATGGGATAGGATACATCCTGATAGTTTTTTGTCGGAATCGGAACATGAATCTTTTAGCAGCTGTTGTTGAAAGGTGCACTTTACCAC
>NC_056431.1:79058937-79096437 GCF_018296145.1 Oncorhynchus tshawytscha
GCTGCAATAGCCAATGGCTGTGCTGCAATAGCCAATGGCTGTGCTGCTTTACCAATGGCTGTGCTGCTTTACCAATCACTGTGCTGCTTTACCAATCGCTGTGCTGCTTTACCAATCGCTGTGCTGCTTTACCAATCGCTGTGCTGCTTTACCAATCGCTGTGCTGCATTAGCCAATGGCTGTGCTGCATTAGCCAATGGCTGTGCTGCATTAGCCAATCACTGTGCTGCTTTACCAATCGCTGTGCTGCTTTACCAATCGCTGTGCTGCTTTACCAATGGCTGTGCTGCATTAGCCAATGGCTGTGCTGCATTAGCCAATCACTGTGCTGCTTTACCAATCGCTGTGCTGTGTAGGGCTTCAGCGGCAGTTCAGGAGGAGAGTCAAAGGTTTCTTCTTTATTAGGCCGAGTCTAAAAAAAATCACTATCTTGCACGCGGACTAGCCGAATGCTTCTTTTCTGTTCGAGAAGGAGAGCGTGAAGATGAGGAGGACCAGAGGTCAACTTTAATAGCTTGCTGCAAATATAATTGATTTGAATAAAACAATCTGTTTCTATGTATTTCTCAGAGTTATTGACCTCACAATCAGACAGATTGTGTTTCTGAAACTGAAAGGTAGGCCTACTGTCTGGGGTTGAAAGGTAGACCTACTCTGTCTGGGGTGGAAAGGTAGTCTGGAACTAGCCTGGAACTGGAGATAGCCTGAAGCTAGCCTGGAACTGGAGCTAGCCTGGAGCTAGCCTGGAACTGGAGATAGCCTGAAGCTAACCTGGAACTGGAGCTTGCCTGGAGCTAGCCTGGAACTGGAGATAGCCTGAAGCTAACCTGGAACTGGAGCTAGCCTGGAGCTAGCCTGGAACTGGAGATAGCCTGAAGCTAACCTGGAACTGGAGCTAGCCTGGAGCTAGCCTGGAACTGGAGATAGCCTGAAGCTAACCTGGAACTGGAGCTAGCCTGGAGCTAGCCTGGAACTGGAGATAGCCTGAAGCTAACCTGGAACTGGAGCTAGCCTGGAGCTAGCCTGGAACTGGAGATAGCCTGAAGCTAACCTGGAACTGGAGCTAGCCTGGAGCTAGCCTGGAACTGGAGATAGCCTGAAGCTAACCTGGAACTGGAGCTAGCCTGGAGCTAACCTGGAACTGGAGATAGCCTGGAGCTAGCCTGGAACTGGAGCTAGCCTGGAACTTGAGATAGCCTGGAGCTAACCTGGAACTGGAGCTAGCCTGGAGCTAACCTGGAACTGAGATAGCCTGGAGCTAGCCTGGAACTGGAGCTAGCCTGGAACTGGAGATAGCCTGGAGCTAGCCTGGAACTGGAGCTAGCCTGGAACTGGAGATAGCCTGGAGCTAGCCTGGAACTGGAGATAGCCTGGAGCTAGCCTGGAACTGGAGCTAGCCTGGAACTGGAGCTAGCCTGGAACTGGAGCTAGCCTGGAGCTAGCCTGGAACTGGAGCTAGCCTGGAGCAGCACACAGCACCACTGTTCCCCTGGTGTAAAGTAGTGCACTATATAGGGAACAAGGAACAGGGTGCCATTTCAGACGGAGACATAGTATCTGTTCCCGCCTCACCTCTGCCTTATAGGGGTGACTGAGAGGGGCCACTGTGTCAGGAGTTCAGTGAGTCACTAGAACATCCAGTCTGATCCTCTCATCCTGTCCCGTGCGACACATAATCCACTTAACACTCATCAAAAAAAGAGTTTCAGAAAAAAGAGGGGTCGAGATAGGAGAGAGATCTGAAAAGAAGCTGTATTATGATATCCCTGTATTATGATACTCCCTGTATTATGATACTCCCTGTATTATGATACTCCCTGTATTCCCTGTATTATGATACTCCCTGTATTATGATACTCCCTGTATTATGATACTCCCTGTATTCCCTGTATTATGATACTCCCTGTATTATGATACTCCCTGTATTATGATACTCCCTGTATTATGATACTCCCTGTATTCCCTGTATTATGATACTCCCTGTATTCCCTGTATTATGATACTCCTGTATTATGATACTCCCTGTATTATGATACTCCCTGTATTATGATAATCCCTGTATTCCCTGTATTATGATACTCCCTGTATTATGATACTCCTGTATTCCTGTATTATGATACTCCCTGTATTCCCTGTATTATGATACTCCCTGTATTATGATACTCCCTGTATTCCCTGTATTATGATACTCCCTGTATTATGATACTCCCTGTATTATGATACTCCCTGTATTATGATACTCCCTGTATTCCCTGTATTATGATACTCCCTGTATAATGATACTGTCAGGAGTTCAGTGAGTCACTAGATCATCCAGTCTGATCCTCTCATCCTGTCCCGTGCGACACATAATCCACTTAACACTCATCAAAAAAAGAGTTTCAGAAAAAAGAGGGGTCGAGATAGGAGAGAGATCTGAAAAGAAGCTGTATTATGATATCCCTGTATTATGATACTCCCTGTATTCCCTGTATTATGATATCCCTGTATTATGATACTCCCTGTATTATGATACTCCCTGTATTCCCTGTATTATGATACTCCCTGTATTATGATACTCCCTGTATTATGATACTCCCTGTATTCCCTGTATTATGATACCCCTGTATTATGATACTCCCTTTATTCCTGTATTATGATACTCCCTGTATTATGATACTCCCTGTATTATGATACTCCTGTATTCCCTGTATTATGATACTCCTGTATTACGATACTCCCTGTATTATGATACTCCCTGTATTCCCTGTATTATGATACTCCCTGTATTATGATACTCCCTGTATTATGATACTCCCTGTATTCCCTGTATTATGATACTCCCTGTATTATGATACTCCCTGTATAATGATACTCCCTGTATTATGATACTCCCTGTATTCCCTGTATTATGATACTCCCTGTATAATGATACTCCCTGTATTATGATACTCCCTGTATTCCCTGTATTATGATACTCCTTGTATTATGATACTCCCTGTATTATGATACTCCCTGTATTATGATAATCCCTGTATTCCCTGTATTATGATACTCCTTGTATTATGATAATCCCTGTATTATGATACTCCCTGTATTCCCTGTATTATGATACTCCCTGTATTATGATACTCCCTGTATTATGATACTCCCTGTATTATGATACTCCCTGTATTCCCTGTATTATGATACTCCCTGTATTATGATACTCCCTGTATTATGATACTCCCTGTATTCCCGGTATTATGATACCCCTGTATTATGATATCCCTGTATTATGATACTCCCTGTATTATGATACCCCCTGCATTATGATAATCCCTGTATTATGATACTCCCTGTATTATGATACTCCTGTATAATGATACTCCCTGTATTATGATACTCCCTGTATTATGATACTCCCTGTATTCCTGTATTATGATACTCCTGTATAATGATACTCCTGTATTATGATACTCCCTGTATTATGATACTCCCTGTATTATGATACTCCTGTATAATGATACTCCCTGTATTATGATACTCCCTGTATTCCCTGTATTATGATACCCCTGTATTATGATATCCCTGTATTATGATACTCCCTGTATTATGATAATCCCTGTATTATGATAATCCCTGTATTCCCTGTATAATGATACTCCCTGTATTATGATACTCCCTGTATTATGATAATCCCTGTATTCCCTGTATTATGATAATCCCTGTATTATGATAATCCCTGTATTCCCTGTATTATGATAATCCCTGTATTATGATACTCCCTGTATTCCCTGTATGATGATACTCCCTGTATTTTGATACTCCCTGTATTCCCTGTATTATGATACTCCCTGTATTATGATACTCCCTGTATTATGTTACTCCCTGTATTATGATACTCCCTGTATTCCCTGTATTATGATATTCCTGTATTATGTTACTCCCTGTATTATGATACTCCCTGTATTCCCTGTATTATGATACTCCCTGTATTATGATACTCCCTGTATTATGTTACTCCTGTATAATGATACTCCTGTATTATGATACTCCCTGTATTATGATACTCCCTGTATTATGTTACTCCCTGTATTATGATATCCCTGTATTATGATACTCACTGTATTATGTTACTCCCTGTATTATGATAATCCCTGTATTCCCTGTATAATGATACTCCCTGTATTATGATACTCCCTGTACTCCTGTATTATGATACTCCCTGTATTATGATACTCCCTGTATTATGACACTCCCTGTATTCCCTGTATTATGCTACTCCCTGTATTCCCTGTATTATGATACTCCTGTATTATGATACTCCCTGCACTCCCTGTATTATGATACTCCCTGCACTCCTGTATTATGATAATCACTGTATTATGATACTCCTGTATTCCCTGTATTATGATTCTCCCTGTATTATGATACTCCCTGTATTATGTTACTCCCTGTATTATGATACTCCCTGTATTCCCTGTATTATGATATCCCTGTATTATGATACTCCCTGAATTATGATACTCCCTGTATTATGATACACCCTGTATTATGATACTTCCTGTATTCCCTGTTTTATTATATCCCTGTATTATGATACTCCCTGAATTATGATACTCCCTGTATTATGATACTCCCTGTATTATGATACTCCCTGTATTCCCTGTATTATGATACTCCTTGTATTATGATACTCCCTGTATTATGATAATCCCTGTATTATGATAATCCCTGTATTCCCTGTATTATGATACTCCCTGTATTCCCTGTATAATGATACTCCCTGTATTATGATACTCCCTGTATTATGATAATCCCTGTATTATGATAATCCCTGTATTCCCTGTATAATGATACTCCCTGTATTATGATACTCCCTGTATTCCCTGTATTATGATACTCCCTGTATTATGTTACTCCCTGTATTATGATACTCCCTGTATTCCCTGTATTATGATACTCCCTGTATTATGTTACTCCCTGTATTATGGTATCCCTGTATTATGATACTCCCTGTATTATGATAATCCCTGTATTCCCTGTATTATGATACTCCCTGTATTATGATACTCCCTGTATTCCCTGTATTATGATGCTCCCTGTATTATGATACTCCCTGTATTATGATACTCCTGTATTATGCTACTCCTGTATTATGATACTCCCTGTATTATGATACTCCCTGTATTATGATATCCCTGTATTATGATACTCCCTGTATTATGATACTCCCTGTATTATGATACTCCCTGTATTCCCTGTATTATGATACTCCCTGTATTCCCTGTATTATGATACTCCCTGTATTATGATACTCCCTGTATTCCCTGTATTATGATATCCCTGTAATATGATACTCTCTGTATTATGATACTCCCTGTATTATGATACTCCCTGTATTATGATACTCCCTGTATTATGATACTCCCTGTATTCCCTGTATTATGATACTCCCTGTATAATGATACTGTCAGGAGTTCAGTGAGTCACTAGATCATCCAGTCTGATCCTCTCATCCTGTCCCGTGCGACACATAATCCACTTAACACTCATCAAAAAAAGAGTTTCAGAAAAAAGAGGGGTCGAGATAGGAGAGAGATCTGAAAAGAAGCTGTATTATGATATCCCTGTATTATGATACTCCTGTATTATGATACTCCCTGTATTATGTTACTCCCTGTATTATGATACTCCCTGTATTCCCTGTATTATGATACTCCCTGTATTATGATACTCCCTGTATTATGATACCCCTGTATTATGATATCCCTGTATTATGATACTCCCTGTATTCCCTGTATAATGATACTCCCTGTATTATGATACTCCCTGTATTCCCTGTATTATGATAGTCCCTGTATTATGATACTCCCTGTATTATGACACTCCCTGTATTCCCTGTATTATGCTACTCCCTGTATTCCCTGTATTATGATACTCACTGTATTATGTTACTCACTGTATTATGATACTCCCTGTATTCCCTGTATTATGATAGTCCCTGTATTATGATACTCCCTGTATTATGACACTCCCTGTATTCCCTGTATTATGCTACTCCCTGTATTCCCTGTATTATGATACTCACTGTATTATGTTACTCACTGTATTATGATAATCCCTGTATTCCCTGTATAATGATACTCCCTGTATTATGATACTCCCTGTATTCCCTGTATTATGATAGTCCCTGTATTATGATACTCCCTGTATTATGACACTCCCTGTATTCCCTGTATTATGCTACTCCCTGTATTCCCTGTATTATGATACTCCCTGTATTATGATACTCCCTGCACTCCCTGTATTATGATAATCACTGTATTATGATACTCCCTGTATTCCCTGTATTATGATACTCCCTGTATAATGATACTCCCTGTATTATGATTCTCCCTGTATTCCCTGTATTATGATACTCCCTGTATAATGATACTCCCTGTATTATGATACTCCCTGTATTCCCTGTATTATGATATCCCTGTATTATGTTACTCCCTGTATTCCCTGTATTATGATACTCCTGTATTATGATATCCCTGTATTATGATACTCCCTGAATTATGATACTCCCTGTATTATGATACACCCTGTATTATGATACTCCTGTATTATGATACTCCCTGTATTCCCTGTTTTATTATATCCCTGTATTATGATACTCCCTGAATTATGATACTCCCTGTATTATGATACTCCCTGTATTATGATACTCGCTGTATTATGATAATCCCTCTATTCCCTGTATAGTGATACTCCTGTATTATGACACTCCCTGTATTCCCTGTATAATGATACTCCCTGTATTATGATACTCCCTGTATTCCTGTATAATGATACTCCTGTATTATGAAACTCCCTGTATAATGATACTCCCTGTATTATGATAATCCCTGTATTATGATACTCCCTGTATTATGATACTCCCTGTATTATGATAATCACTGTATTATGATACTCCCTGTATTCCCTGTATTATGATACTCCGTGTATAATGATACTCCCTGTATTATGATTCTCCTGTATTCCCTGTATTATGATACTCCTGTATTATGATACTCCCTGTATTCCCTGTATTATGATATCCCTGTATTATGATACTCCCTGAATTATGATACTCCCTGTATTATGATACACCCTGTATTATGATACTTCCTGTATTCCCTGTTTTATTATATCCCTGTATTATGATACTCCCTGAATTATGATACTCCCTGTATTATGATACTCCCTGTATTATGATACTCCCTGTATTCCCTGTATAATGATACTCCCTGTATTCCCTGTATAATGATACTCCCTGTATTATGATACTCCCTGTATTCCCTGTATTATGATACTCCTTGTATTATGATAATCCCTGTATTATGATACTCCCTGTATTCCCTGTATAATGATACTCCTGTATTATGATACTCCCTGTATTCCTGTATTATGATACTCCCTGTATTATGTTACTCCCTGTATTATGATACTCCCTGTATTCCCTGTATTATGATGCTCCCTGTATTATGATACTCCCTGTATTATGTTACTCCTGTATTATGATATCCCTGTATTCCCTGTATTATGATACTCCCTGTATTATGATACTCCCTGCACTCCCTGTATTATGATATCCCTGTATTATGATACTCCCTGTATTATGATACTCCCTGTATTATGATACTCCCTGTATTATGATACTCCCTGTATTATGATACTCCCTTTATTATGATATCCCTGTATTATGATACTCCCTGTATTATGATACTCCCTGTATTATGATGATCCCTCTATTCCCTGTATTATGCTACTCCCTGTATTCCCTGTATTATGATACTCACTGTATTATGTTACTCACTGTATTATGATACTCCCTGTATTCCTGTATTATGATACTCCCTGTATTATGATACTCCCTGTATTCCTGTATTATGATAGTCCCTGTATTATGATACTCCTGTATTATGATACTCCCTGTATTCCCTGTATTATGATACTCCCTGTATTCCCTGTATTATGATACTCCTGTATAATGATACTCCCTGTATTATGATTCTCCTGTATTCCCTGTATTATGATACTCCCTGTAATATGATACTCCCTGTATTCCCTGTATTATGATATCCCTGTATTATGATACTCCCTGTATTATGATACTCCCTGTATTATGATATACCATGTATTATGATACTCCCTGTATTATGATACTCCCTGTATTCCCTGTTTTATTATATCCCTGTATTATGATACTCCCTGAATTATGATACTCCCTGTATTATGATACTCCCTGTATTATGATACTCCCGTATTATGTTACTCCTGTATTATGATACTCCCTGTATTCCCTGTATAATGATACTCCTGTATTATGATACTCCCTGTATTCCCTGTATTATGATAGTCCTGTATTATGATACTCCTGTATTATGACACTCCCTGTATTCCCTGTATTATGCTACTCCCTGTATTCCCTGTATTATGATACTCCCTGTATAATGATACTCCTGTATTATGATTCTCCCTGTATTCCCTGTATTATGATACTCCCTGTATTATGATACTCCTGTATTCCCTGTATTATGATATCCCTGTATTATGATACTCCTGAATTATGATACTCCCTGTATTATGATATACCATGTATTATGATACTCCCTGTATTATGATACTCCCTGTATTCCCTGTTTTATTATATCCCTGTATTATGATACTCCCTGAATTATGATACTCCCTGTATAGTGATACTCCTGTATTATGATACTCCCTGTATTCCTGTATAATGATACTCCCTGTATTCCCTATATTAAGATACTCCTGTATTATGATACTCCCTGTATTATGATCATCCCTGTATTATGATAATCCCTGTATTCCCTGTATAATGATACTCCTTGTATTATGATACTCCCTGTATAATGATACTCCCTGTATTCCCTGTATTATGATACTCCTGTATTATGATACTCCCTGTATTATGATCATCCCTGTATTATGATAATCCCTGTATTCCCTGTATAATGATACTCCTGTATTATGATACTCCCTGTATTCCTGTATTATGATACTCCCTGTATTATGATACTCCCTGTATTCCCTGTATTATGATGCTCCCTGTATTATGATACTCCCTGTATTATGTTACTCCTGTATTATGATATCCCTGTATTCCCTGTATTATGTTACTCCCTGTATTATGATACTCCCTGTATTATGATATCCCTGTATTCCCTGTATAATGATACTCCTGTATTATGATAATCCTTGTATTATGATAATCCCTGTATTCCCTGTATAATGATACTCCTGTATTCCCTGTATTATGATGCTCCTGTATTATGATACTCCCTGTATTATGTTACTCCCTGTATTATGATATCCCTGTATTCCCTGTATAATGATACTCCCTGTATTATGATAATCCTTGTATTATGATAATCCCTGTATTCCCTGTATAATGATACTCCCTGTATTATGATACTCCCTGTATTCCTGTATTATGATACTCCTGTATTATGATACTCCTGTATTATGTTACTCCTGTATTATGATACTCCCTGTATTCCCTGTATTATGATGCTCCCTGTATTATGATACTCCCTGTGTTATGTTAATCCCTGTATTATGATATCCCTGTATTATGATACTCCTTGTATTATGACAATCCCTGTATTCCCTGTATAATGATACTCCTTTATTATGATACTCCCTGTATTCCCTGTATTATGATACTCCCTGTATTATGATATCCCTGTATTATCATACTCCCTGTATTATGATACTCCTGTATTATGACACTCCCTGTATTCCCTGTATTATGCTACTCCCTGTATTCACTGTATTATGATACTCCCTGTATTATGATACTCCTGCACCCCTGTATTATGATAATCCCTGTATTATGATAATCCCTGTATTCCCTGTATTATGATACTCCTGTATTATGATACTCCCTGTATTCCTGTATTATGATATCCCTGTATTATGATACTCCTGTATTATGATACTCCTGTATTATGATACTCCCTGTATTATGATACTCCCTGTATTCCCTGTATTATGATACTCCCTGTATAATGATACTCCCTGTATTATGATACTCCTGTATTATGATACTCCCTGTATTATGATATCTCTGTATTATGATATCCCTGTATTATGATACTCCTGTGTTCCCTGTATTCCCTGTATTATGCTACTCCCTGTTTTCCCTGTATTATGATACTCCCTGTATTATGATACTCCCTGTATTATGATACTCCCTGTATTATGATACTCCCTGTATTATGCTACTCCCTGTATTATGAAACTCCCTGTATTATGATACTCCTGTATTATGATATCTCTGTATTATGATACTCCCTGTATTATGATACTCCCTGTATTATGATACTCCTGTATTATGATACTCCTGTATTATGCTACTCCCTGTTTTCCCTGTATTATGATACTCCTGTATTATGATACTCCATGTATAATGATACTCCTGTATTATGATACTCCCTGTATTATGAAACTCCCTGTATTATGATACTCCCTGTATTATGATATCTCTGTATTATGATACTCCCTGTATTATGATACTCCCTGTATTATGATACTCCCTGTATTATGATACTCCCTGTATTCCCTGTATTATGATACTCCTGTATAATGATACTCCTGTATTATGATACTCCTGTATTATGATACTCCCTGTATTATGATATCTCTGTATTATGATATCCCTGTATTATGATACTCCCTGTATTATGATAATCCCTCTATTCCCTGTATAATGATACTCCCTGTATTATGATACTCCCTGTATTCCCTGTATTATGATACTCCTGTATTATGATACTCCCTGTATTCCTGTATTATGATACTCCTGTAGTATGATACTCCCTGTATTATGATATTCCCTGTATTATGATATTCCCTGTATTATGAAACTCCCTGTATTATGATACTCCTGTATTATGATACTCCCTGTATTATGATACTCCCTATATTATGATATCTCTGTATTATGATACTTCCTGTATTATGATACTCCTGTATTATGATATCACTGTATTATGATACTCCCTGTATTATGATACTCCTGTATTATGATACTCCCTGTATTCCCTGTATAATGATACTCCTGTATTATGATACTCCCTGTATTCCTGTATTATGATACTCCCTGTATTATGATACTCCCTGTATTATGATACTCCCTGTATAATGATACTCCTGTATTATGATACTCCCTGTATTCCCTGTATTATGATACTCCCTGTATTATGATACTCCCTGTATTATGATACTCCTGTATTATGATACTCCCTATATTATGATATCCTGTATTATGATACTTCCTGTATTATGATACTCCCTGTATTATGATATCACTGTATTATGATACTCCTGTATTATGATACTCCCTGTATTATGATACTCCTGTATTCCTGTATAATGATACTCCTGTATTATGATACTCCCTGTATTCCTGTATATGATACTCCCTGTATTATGATACTCCCTGTATTATGATACTCCCTGTATTCCCTGTATAATGATACTCCTTGTATTATGATACTCCCTGTATTCCCTGTATTATGATACTCCCTGTATTATGATATCCCTGTATTCCTGTATAATGATACTCCTGTATTATGATAATCCTTGTATTATGATAATCCCTGTATTCCCTGTATAATGATACTCCCTGTATTCCCTGTATTATGATGCTCCTGTATTATGATACTCCCTGTATTATGATACTCCCTGTATTATGATATCCCTGTATTCCCTGTATAATGATACTCCTGTATTATGATAATCCTGTATTATGATAATCCCTGTATTCCCTGTATAATGATACTCCTGTATTATGATACTCCTGTATTCCCTGTATTATGATACTCCCTGTATTATGATACTCCCTGTATTATGTTACTCCTGTATTATGATACTCCCTGTATTCCCTGTATTATGATGCTCCCTGTATTATGATACTCCCTGTATTATGATAATCCCTGTATTATGATACTCCCTGTATTATGATATGATCCTGTATTATGACACTCCCTGTATTCCCTGTATTATGATACTCCCTGTATTATGATACTCCCTGTATTCCCTGTATTATGATACTCCCTGTATTCCATGATATGATACCCCTGTATTATGATACTCCTGTATTATGATACTCCTGTATTATGATACTCCCTGTATTATGATACTCCTGTATTATGATACTCCTGTATTATGATACTCCTGTATTATGATACTCCTGTATTATGATACTGTATTATGATACTCCTGTATTATGATAATCCCTCTATTCCCTGTATATGATACTCCCTGTATTATGATACTCCCTGTGTTCCCTGTATTATGATACTCCCTGTATTATGATACTCCTGTATTCCCTGTATTATGATACTCCCTGTATTATGATACTCCTGTATTATGATATCCTGTATTATGATACTCCTGTATTATGATACTCCCTGTATTATGATATCCCTGTATTATGATACTCTCTGTATTATGATACTCCCTGTATTATGATACTCCTGTATTATGATACACCCTGTATTATGACACTCCTGTGTTCCCTGTATTCCCTGTATTATGATACTCCTGTATTATGATACTCCTGTATTATGATACTCCCTGTATTCCCTGTATTATGAAACTCCCTGTATTCCCTGTATTATGATACTCCCTGTATTATGATACTCCTGTATTATGATATCCCAGTATTCCTGTATTATGATATCCCTGTATTATGACACTCCTGTATTATGATACTCCCTGTATTATGATATCCCTGTATTCCCTGTATTATGATATCCCTGTATTATGATATCCCTGTATTATGATACTCCCTGTATTATGATACTCCATGTATTATGATACTCCCTGTGTTATGATATCCCTGTATTATGATACTCCTGTATTATGATAATCCTCTATCCCTGTATAATGATACTCCTGTATTATGATACTCCCTGTATTTGCCTGTATTATGATACTCCCTGTATTATGAAACTCCTGTATTCCCTGTATTATGATACTCCTGTATTATGATACTCCCTGTATTATGATACTCCCTGTATTATGATATCCCAGTATTCCCTGTATTATGATATCCTCTATCCCCTGTATAATGATACTCCCTGTATTATGGTACTCCTGTATTTGCCTGTATTATGATACTCCCTGTATTATGATAATCCTCTATCCCCTGTATAATGATACTCCTGTATTATGATACTCCTGTATTTGCCTGTATTATGATACTCCCTGTATTATGATACTCCCTGTATTCCCTGTATTATGATACTCCTGTATTATGATATCCCTGTATTATGATACTCCCTGTATTCCATGTATTATGATACTCCTGTATAATGATACTCCCTGTATTATGATACTCCTGTATTATGATACTCCTGCATTATGATACTCCTGTATTATGAAACTCCTGTATTATGATACTCCCTGATATCCCTGTATGATATCTCCTGTATTATGATACTCCCTGTATTATGATACTCCCTGTATTATGATATCACTGTATTATGATACTCCTGTATTATGATACTCCTGTATTATGATACTCCTGTATTATGATATCACTGTATTATGATACTCCCTGTATTATGATACTCCCTGTATTATGATACTCCTGTATTCCCTGTATTATGATACTCCCTGTATTATGATACTCCTGTATTATGATATATCTGTATTATGATATCCCTGTATTATGATACTCCTGTATTATGATACTCCTGTATTATGATAATCCCTCTATTCCTGTATAATGATACTCCCTGTATTATGATACTCCCTGTATTCCTGTATTATGATACTCCTGTATTATGATACTCCCTGTATTCCCTGTATTATGATACTCCCTGTATTATGATATCCTGTATTATGATACTCCTGTATTATGATACTCCCTGTATTATGATACTCCCTGTATTATGATACTCCCTGTATAATGATACTCCCTGTATTATGATACTCCCTGTATTATGATACTCACTGTATTCCCTGTATTATGATACTCCCTGTATTCCCTGTATAATGATACTCCCTGTATTATGATACTCCCTGTATTCCCTGCATTATGATATCCCTGTATTATGATATCCCTGTATTATGATACTCCCTGTATTATGATACTCCCTGTATTATGATACTACCTGTATTATGATAATCCCTGTATTCCCTGTATAATGATACTCCCTGTATTATGATACTCCCTGTATTCCCTGTATTATGATACTCCCTGTATTATGATACTCCCTGTATTATGTTACTCCCTGTATTATGATACTCCCTGTTATATGATACTCCCTGTATTATGTTACTCCCTGTATTATGATATCCCTGTATTATGATACTCCCTGTATTATGATAATCCCTGTATTCCCTGTATAATGATACTCCCTGTATTATGATACTCCCTGTATTCCCTGTATTATGATACTCCCTGTATTATGATATCCCTGTATTATGATACTCCCTGTATTATGATACTCCCTGTATTATGATATCCCTGTATTTTGATACTCCCAGTATTATGATACTCCCTGTATTATGATACTCCCTGTATTATGACACTCCCTGTATTCCCTTTATTATGCTACTCCCTGTATTCCCAGTATTATGATACTCCCTGTATTATGATACTCCCTGTATTATGATACTCCCTGTATTATGACACTCCCTGTATTCCCTATATTATGCTACTCCCTGTATTCCCTGTATTATGATACTCCCTGCACTCCTGTATTATGATATCCCTGTATTATGATACTCCTGTATTATGATACTCCCTGTATTATGATACTCCTGTATTATGATACTCCCTGTATTATGATACTCCTGTATTATGATATCCCTGTATTATGATACTCCTGTATTATGATACTCCCTGTATTATGATACTCCCTGTATAATGATACTCCCTGTATTATGATTCTCCCTGTATTCCCTGTATTATGATACTCCCTGTATAATGATACTCCCTGTATTATGATACTCCCTGTATTATGATACTCCCTGTATTCCCTGTATTATGATATACTGTATTATGATACTCCCTGAATTATGATACTCCCTGTATTATGATACACCCTGTATTATGATACTCCCTGTATTATGATACTCCCTGTATTCCCTGTTTTATTATATCCCTGTATTATGATACTCCCTGAATTATGATACTCCCTGTATTATGATACTCCCTGTATTATGATACTCCCTGTATTATGATACTCCCTGTATTATGATAATCCCTCTATTCCCTGTATAATGATACTCCCTGTATTATGATAATCCCTGTATTATGATACTCCCTGTATTATGATATCCCAGTATTCCCTTTATTATGATATCCCTGTATTATGACACTCCCTGTATTATGATACTCCCTGTATTATGATATCCCTGTATTCCCTGTATTATGATATCCCTGTATTAGGATACTCCCTGTATTATGATACTCCATGTATTATGATACTCCCTGTATTATGATATCCCTGTATTCCCTGTATTATGATATCCCCTGTATTATGATACTCCCTGTATTATGATAATCCCTCTATCCCCTGTATAATGATACTCCCTGTATTATGATACTCCCTGTATTTCCTGTATTATGATACTCCCTGTATTATGATATCCCTGCATTATGATACCCCCTGTATTATGATACTCCCTGTATTATGATATCCCTGTATTATGATACTCCCTGTATTATGATAATCCCTCTATCCCCTGTATAATGATACTCCCTGTATTATGATACTCCCTGTATTTGCCTGTATTATGATACTCCCTGTATTATGATACTCCCTGTATTCCCTGTATTATGATACTCCCTGTATTATGATATCCCTGTATTATGATACTCCCTGTATTATGATACTCCCTGTATTATGACACTCCCTGTGTTTCCTGTATTCCCTGTATTATGCTACTCCCTGTTTTCCCTGTATTATGATACTCCCTGTATTATGATACTCCCTGTATTATGATACTCCCTGTATTCCATGTATTATGATACTCCCTGTATAATGATACTCCCTGTATTATGATACTCCCTGTATTATGATACTCCCTGCATTATGATACTCCCTGTATTATGAAACTCCCTGTATTATGATATTCCCTGTATTATGATACTCCCTGTATTATGATAATCCCTCTATTCCCTGTATAATGATACTCCCTGTATTATGATACTCCCTGTGTTCCCTGTATTATGATACTCCCTGTATTATGATACTCCCTGTATTCCCTGTATTATGATACTCCCTGTATTATGATACTCCCTGTATTATGATATCTCTGCATTATGATACCCCCTGTATTATGATACTCCCTGTATTATGATATCCCTGTATTATGATACTCTCTGTATTATGATACTCCCTGTATTATGATACTCCCTGTATTATGATACACCCTGTATTATGACACTCCCTGTGTTCCCTGTATTCCCTGTATTATGCTACTCCCTGTTTTCCCTGTATTATGATACTCCCTGTATTATGATACTCCCTGTATTATGATACTCCCTGTATTATGATATCCCAGTATTCCCTGTATTATGATATCCCTGTATTATGACACTCCCTGTATTATGATACTCCCTGTATTATGATATCCCTGTATTCCCTGTATTAAGATATCCCTGTATTATGATATCCCTGTATTATGATACTCCCTGTATTATGATACTCCATGTATTATGATACTCCCTGTATTATGATATCCCTGTATTATGATACTCCCTGTATTATGATAATCCCTCTATCCCCTGTATAATGATACTCCCTGTATTATGATACTCCCTGTATTTGCCTGTATTATGATACTCCCTGTATTATGATACTCCCTGTATTCCCTGTATTATGATACTCCCTGTATTATGATACTCCCTGTATTATGATACTCCCTGTATTATGATATCCCAGTATTCCCTGTATTATGATATCCTCTATCCCCTGTATAATGATACTCCTGTATTATGGTACTCCTGTATTTGCCTGTATTATGATACTCCCTGTATTATGATAATCCCTCTATCCCTGTATAATGATACTCCCTGTATTATGATACTCCTGTATTTGCCTGTATAATGATACTCCCTGTATTATGATACTCCCTGTATTCGCCTGTATTATGTTACTCCCTGTATTATGATACTCCCTGTATTCCATGTATTATGATACTCCCTGTATAATGATACTCCCTGTATTATGATACTCCCTGTATTATGATACTCCCTGCATTATGATACTCCCTGTATTATGAAACTCCCTGTATTATGATACTCCCTGTATTATGATATCTCTGTATTATGAAACTCCCTGTATTATGATACTCCCTGTATTATGATATCACTGTATTATGATACTCCTGTATTATGATACTCCCTGTATTATGATACTCCCTGTATTATGATATCACTGTATTATGATACTCCCTGTATTATGATACTCCCTGTATTATGATACTCCCTGTATTCCCTGTATTATGATACTCCCTGTATTATGATACTCCCTGTATTATGATATATCTGTATTATGATATCCCTGTATTATGATACTCCCTGTATTATGATACTCCCTGTATTATGATAATCCCTCTATTCCCTGTATAATGATACTCCCTGTATTATGATACTCCCTGTATTCCCTGTATTATGATACTCCCTGTATTATGATACTCCCTGTATTCCCTGTATTATGATACTCCCTGTATTATGATATCCCTGTATTATGATACTCCCTGTATTATGATACTCCCTGTATTATGATACTCCCTGTATAATGATACTCCCTGTATTATGATACTCCCTGTATTATGATACTCACTGTATTCCCTGTATTATGATACTCCCTGTATTCCCTGTATAATGATACTCCCTGTATTATGATACTCCCTGTATTCCCTGCATTATGATATCCCTGTATTATGATATCCCTGTATTATGATACTCCTGTATTATGATAATCTCCCTGTATTATGATACTCCTGTATTATGATAATCCCTGTATTCCCTGTATAATGATACTCCCTGTATTATGATACTCCCTGTATTCCCTGTATTATGATACTCCCTGTATTATGATACTCCCTGTATTATGTTACTCCCTGTATTATGATACTCCCTGTTATATGATACTCCCTGTATTATGTTACTCCCTGTATTATGATATCCCTGTATTATGATACTCCCTGTATTATGATAATCCCTGTATTCCCTGTATTATGATACTCCCTGTATTCCCTGTATTATGATACTCCCTGTATTATGATATCCCTGTATTATGATACTCCCTGTATTATGATACTCCCTGTATTATGATATCCCTGTATTTTGATACTCCCAGTATTATGATACTCCCTGTATTATGATACTCCCTGTATTATGACACTCCCTGTATTCCCTTTATTATGATAATCCCTGTATTCCCAGATATTCCCTGTATTCCCTGTATTATGATACTCCTGTATATGATACTCCCTGTATTATGACACTCCCTGTATTCCCTGTATTATGATATTCCCTGTATTATGATATCCCTGTATTATGATACTCCTGTATTATGATATCCCTGTATTATGATACTCCCTGTATTATGATACTCCCTGTATTCCCTGTATTATGATATCCCTGTATTATGATACTCCCTGTATTATGATACTCCCTGTATTATGATACTCCCTGTATTATGATACTCCCTGTATTATGATACTCCCTTTATTATGATATCCCTGTATTATGATACTCCCTGTATTATGATACTCCCTGTATTATGATGATCCCTCTATTCCCTGTATAATGATACTCCCTGTTTTATGATACTTCTCTCTATAGACCAAGTCACTCAGCTCTGTCATATCCTCACATGATCTCCCGGGGAAAGTCTTCCCGCTCAAGGACCTCTTCGTCAACTTACCTCCTACCTCACACAGGGAGTGGAACATCCATAGAGTACGACCCTACCTCACACAGGAAGAGGAACATCCGTAGAGTACGACCCTACCTCACACAGGAAGAGGAACATCCGTAGAGTACGACCCTACCTCACACATTAAGAGGAACATCTGTAGAGTACGACCCTACCTCACACAGGAAGAGGAACATCCGTAGAGTACGACCTTTCCTCACACAGGAAGAGGAACATCCGTAGAGTACGACCTTTCCTCACACAGGAAGTGGAACATCCGTAGAGTACGACCCTACCTCACACAGGAAGAGGAACATCCGTAGAGTACGACCCTACCTCACACAGGAAGCTGAGCAGGTCCTATTTCAGGCTCTTGTCCTCTCTGTCTGGACAACTGAAACACTCTGTTGGCTGGTCTCTCCGCTTGTGCCATCAAACCCCTGCTACTTATCCGCAACGCCAGTGTTCAACCTTCCCAAGCTCTCCCATGTCACCCCGCTCCTGAGCACACTCCGCAGTTGAAGTGTGTGTCCGTCTGTGTGTGTGTTCCTCTGAAAGGCTGTATTCTGACGTGACCGGGGAGAAGTCTGTGTGATCCCTCCACCTCCTCACCCCCTCCTCCATGCACCCTCCTCCTCACCCCTCCTTACCCCCTCCTCCACACCCCTCCTCCTTGCCCCCTCCTCCACACCCCTCCTTACCCCCTCCTCCACACCCCTCCTCCCTCCTCCTTGCCCCCTCCTCCTCACACCCCCTCCTTATCCCCTCCTCCTCACCCCCCTCCTTACCCCCTCCCCCTCACCCCTCCTTACCCCCTCCTCACACCCCCTCCTCACCCCTCCTTATCCCCTCCTCCTCACCCCTCCTCACCCCCTCCTTACCCCCTCCTCTCCCAACCCTCCTGGTGTATGTTAATTGCCATTCACACATTCACTCTTTGAGGAGCGAACATTTCTCACACGTCACAGTTTACTTCTGTTCACACTGAATCAGAGAAAGGGGTTTCAGCAGCCTGTCAGACTACTAGGAAATCGAATTCACATTTGACGGTACTTAGTCGACCCACATCTCCCCAATGTAATTCTACGTTAGGCTCACTGTGAGTGAACATCCAGTGCTTTCCCAGATCCACCAACTTCCAACTCAGATACATTTGGTCTACATCATAGATGTATTAGAAAAACACCCCCATCTCAATGCTAAACCGTAGTAGCTAACAGCTAAACCGTAGTAGCTATAAATGGAGAAAGTTCAGGTCTGGCAGTACTGCTCTAGCAGGTCCAGGCTCTGCTGTAGGCCATGTGCTGTGGGTGATAAGTCATAGGTCATCTGCGAAGAGCAGGCGTTTAACCTTTCTAGGGCATTCCGCTGAAAGGGCAGCGCGTAAAATTCAAAAATATTTTTTAGAAATATGTAACTTTCACACATTAACAAGTCCAATACAGCAAATGAAAGATAAACGTCTTGTTAATCTACCCATCGTGTCCGATTTAAAAAATGCTTTACAGCGAAAGCACAACATATGATTATGTTACATCATAGCCAAGTCAAAAAAACACACAGCCATTTTCCCAGCCAAAGATAGGAGTCACAAAAAGCAGAAATATAGATAAAAGTAATCACTAACCTTTGATGATCTTCATCAGATGACACTCATAAGGCATCATGTTACACAATACATGTGTGTTTTGTTCGATAATGTGCATATTTATATCCAAAAATCTCAGTTTACATTGGCGTGTTACGTGCAGTAATGTTTTGATTCCAAAACATCCGGTGATTTTGCAGATAGCCACATCAAATCCCAGAAATACTCATAATTAACATTTCAAAAAAACTTTACGGAAAAAGCATAATCTGAGAACGGCGCTCAGAGCCCAAAACAGCCAGAGAAACATCTGCCAAGTTGGAGTCAACAGAAGTTAGAAATAACATTCTAAATACTCACTTACCTTTGATGATCTTCATCAGAAGGCACTCCCAGGAATCCCAGTTCAACAATAAATGACTGATTTGTTCCATAAAGTTCCACAAAGTCCATAATTTATGTCCAAATAGCCACCTGTTGTTAACGTGTTCAGCCCAGTAATCCATCTTCATGAGGCGCGAGCACTACGTCCAGACAAAAACTCAAAAAATTCCGTTACAGGTCGTAGAAACATGTCAAACGATGTATGGAATCAATCTTTAGGATGTTTTTATCATAAATCTTCAATAATGTTCCAACCGGAGAATTCCATTGTCTGTAGAAAAGCACTGTAACGAGCGCTAACTCTGCCGGGACCGCGCGTCATGAGCCAGACCCATGACTCATTCAGCTCCCATTCCCTCCTCCTTTATAGCATAAGCAAAATAAGTTTCTAAAGATGGTTGACATCTAGTGGATGTGCAACTTGACCCCATAGGCACTGTGTATTCGGTAGTTCAAGCTTTGAATTAACTACAAACCTCAGATTTCCCACCTCCTGGTTGGATTTTTCTCAGGTTTTCGCCTGCCGTATGAGTTCTGTTATACTCACAGACATCATTCAAACAGTTTTAGAAACTTCAGAGTGTTTTCTACCCAATACTAATAATAATATGCATATATTAGCATTTGGGACTGAGTAGGAGGCAGTTCACTCTGGGCATGCTATTCATCCAAAAGAGAAAATGCTGCCCCCTATCCTTAACAGGTTCCTCTGAATTGTGGAGACTAACACCAGGGGCTGAGGATTTTTCTAGAATAGTGGCCAATTCGTTGATGTAAATATTGAAGAGTGCAGGGCTCAGATTGCAACCCTG
The DNA here is from genome assembly GCF_018296145.1 of Oncorhynchus tshawytscha. Classification (NCBI taxonomy): domain Eukaryota; kingdom Metazoa; phylum Chordata; class Actinopteri; order Salmoniformes; family Salmonidae; genus Oncorhynchus; species Oncorhynchus tshawytscha. The sequence continues at coordinate 79,080,624 of NC_056431.1, forward strand.
GCGAAGGCCCCGCCCCTGGTTAAAGAATTCTGTTACTTTCTTGCCAATTTTAATGCTGCATGTTTTGCCGGTAGACATTGATTTAATTATGTCATATGTTTTACCCCCTACAACACTTTCAATAACTTTCTAGAACAGTCCTGTATGCCAAATAGAATCAAATGCTTTTTGGAAGTCGATAAAGCAAGCGTACATTTTGGTATTATTTTGGTGGACATGTTTATCAATCAGGGTGTGTAGGATGTAGATATGATCAGTTGTGTGATGTTTTGGTATAAATCCAATTAGTCTTTTACTCAAGACATTGGGCTTATTAAGGAAGTTTAGAACTCTTATGTTTATAATACTACAGAAAACCTTCCCCAGGTTACTGTTCACACAAATGCCTCTGTAATTGTTAGGGTCACATTTGTCTCCGTTCTTAAAGATTGGGGTTATGAGTCCTTGATTCCAGATGTCAGGGAAATAACCTACACTCAGGATCAAATTAAACAGTTTTAATATAGCCAAATTACATTTTTCACTAGCGAGTTTGAGCATCTCATTTAGGATGCCATCAGGTCCGCATTGCTTTTTTATATTTGAGGGCCTGAAGTTTCTTGTAGAGCTCCTGGTCAGTAATAGTTTAGTTTCTTATAGAGCTCCTGGTCAGTAATAGTTTAGTTTCTTGTAGTGCTCCTGGTCAGTAATAGTTTAGTTTCTTATAGTGCTCCTGGTCAGTAATAGTTTAGTGTCTTATAGTGCTCCTGGTCAGTAATAGTTTAGTGTCTTATAGTGCTCCTGGTCAGTAATAGTTTAGTGTCTTATAGAGCTCCTGGTCAGTAATAGTTTAGTTTCTTATAGAGCTCCTGGTCAGTAATAGTTTAGTGTCTTACAGTGCTCCTGGTCAGTAATAGTTTAGTTTCTTATAGAGCTCCTGGTCAGTAATAGTTTAGTGTCTTATAGTGCTCCTGGTCAGTAATAGTTTAGTGTCTTATAGTGCTCCTGGTCAGTAATAGTTTAGTGTCTTATAGTGCTCCTGGTCAGTAATAGTTTAGTGTCTTGTAGAGCTCCTGGTCAGTAATAGTTTAGTTTCTTATAGAGCTCCTGGTCAGTAATAGTTTAGTGTCTTATAGTGCTCCTGGTCAGTAATAGTTTAGTTTCTTATAGAGCTCCTGGTCAGTAATAGTTTAGTGTCTTATAGTGCTCCTGGTCAGTAATAGTTTAGTGTCTTATAGTGCTCCTGGTCAGTAATAGTTTAGTGTCTTATAGAGCTCCTGGTCAGTAATAGTTTAGTTTCTTATAGAGCTCCTGGTCAGTAATAGTTTAGTGTCTTACAGTGCTCCTGGTCAGTAATAGTTTAGTTTCTTATAGAGCTCCTGGTCAGTAATAGTTTAGTGTCTTATAGTGCTCCTGGTCAGTAATAGTTTAGTTTCTTATAGAGCTCCTGGTCAGTAATAGTTTAGTTTCTTATAGAGCTCCTGGTCAGTAATAGTTTAGTGTCTTATAGTGCTCCTGGTCAGTAATAGTTTAGTGTCTTATAGTGCTCCTGGTCAGTAATAGTTTAGTGTCTTATAGTGCTCCTGGTCAGTAATAGTTTAGTGTCTTGTAGAGCTCCTGGTCAGTAATAGTTTAGTTTCTTATAGAGCTCCTGGTCAGTAATAGTTTAGTGTCTTATAGTGCTCCTGGTCAGTAATAGTTTAGTTTCTTATAGAGCTCCTGGTCAGTAATAGTTTAGTTTCTTATAGAGCTCCTGGTCAGTAATAGTTTAGTGTCTTATAGAGCTCCTGGTCAGTAATAGTTTAGTGTCTTATAGAGCTCCTGGTCAGTAATAGTTTAGTGTCTTATAGAGCTCCTGGTCAGTAATAGTTTAGTGTCTTATAGAGCTCCTGGTCAGTAATTTGGGAGTCCAATGGATTTTGACTGTCCTTTATAGCATTAACTAGTCCATTCAACTTCTCATGAATTTGATGTTGTTCTGCGTTTGTGTCAATTTGAACGGTGTTGTAGAGTGTTGTAAATGGGTTGTCCATAGGTCATAGGTCACCATTTTGTTTCGCTAATTCCTCTTGATTCAATTTTTTTAGTTTTTTCTAGTTTTTTGTCAGAAGATGTTTGTGTTTATGACTCCTCAATTAGTGTCAGCTGCTTGCTGTTGTACTGTCTTTTTTGTTGTTGACGGTGCTGTCACTGTTGTTTCTATGGGGAGATTAAGGCAGTTAGAAACAGTATGGCCTGTAATAAAGCTGTCCCCTCATGTGGTCGTTAGATCAGGTAGTGTTCCTGTGCGCGAATTTGTGTCCCCACAGATGAGCACATTTCCTTGGGCTTGGAAATGGCACGTCTCTTCCTTAAGTGTGGGGAAGATCTCCTCTGAGTAATATGGGGTTTCTGAGGAGGGGATATATATTTCACAACATCTTTTTCTGTCAATTCAAGTTGTTTTTTCTCCTACACCTCTCCTATACCTCTCTTACACCTCTCCTACACCTCTCTTACACCTCTCCTACATATCTCCTACACCTCACCTACACCTCTCCTACACCTCTCCTATATCTCTCCTACACCTCACCTACATCTCTCCTACACCTCACCTACATCTCTCCTACACCTCTCCTACACCTCTCCTACACCTCTCCTACACCTCACCCACACCTCTCCTACATCTCTCCAACACCTCTCTTACATCTCTCCTACACCTCACCTACACCTCTCCTACACCTCTCCTAAACCTCTCTGACACCTCTCCTATATCTCTCCTACACTTCACCTACACCTCTCCGACACCTCTCCTACACCTCTCCTACACATCTCCTACACATCTCCTACACCTCTCTGACATCTCTCCTACACCTCTCTGACTGCTCTCCAACACCTCTCTGACACCTCTCCTACACCTCTCCTACACCTCTCTGACACATATCCTACACCTCTCTGATACCTCTCCTACACCTCTCCTACACCTTTCCTACACCTTTCTGACATCTCTCCTACACCTCTCCTACACCTCTCTGACGTCCCTCCTACACCTCTCCTACACCTCTCTGACATCTCTCCTACACCTCTCTGACACCTCTCCTACACCTCTCTGACATCTCTCCTACACCTCTCTGACACCTCTCCTACACCTCTCCTACACCTTTCTGACACATATCCTACACCTCTCCTACACCTCTCCTACACCTCTCTGACATCTCTCCTCTCCTGGATGACGTGAAAAACCAATACAGAGACAGAGGGTAAGGCACCCTATTCCCTATGTAGTGCACTACTTTTGCCTGGACAGACTGGACAAACAGACTGGGAAGCCTGGCTCAGAGGAGAGCAGGGGGTGGAGAGGAACAATGGTGGTACCCAATTGTCATACTTGAGTAAAAGTCAAAGTAAAGATACCTTTAATAGAAAATGATTCAAGTAAAAGTGACAGTCACCCAATAAATCGATGTTAGATGGGGTTGAGGTCAGGGCTCTATGAGGGCCAGTCAAGTACTTCCACAGCGATCTCAACAAACCATTTCTGTATGGACCACGCTTTGTGCACGGAGGCATAGTCATGCTGAAAGAAGAAAGGGCCTTCCCCAAACTGTTGCCAAAAAGTCGGAAGCACAGAATCGTCTAGAATGTCATTGTATGCTAAGGTGCCTAGCCCGAACCATGAAAAAACAGCTCCAGACCATTATTCTTCATCCACCAAACTTTACAGTTGGCACTATGCATTCAGGCAGGTAGTGTTCTCCTGGCATCTGCCAAACCCAGATTCGTCCATTGGGGTTGCCAGATGGTGGAGAGTGATTCATCACGCCAGAGAACATGTTTCCACTGCCAGATGGTGGAGAGTGATTCATCACGCCAGAGAACACGTTTCCACTGCCAGATGGTGGAGAGTGATTCATCACGCCAGAGAACACGTTTCCACTGCCAGATGGTGGAGAGTGATTCATCACGCCAGAGAACACGTTTCCACTGCCAGATGGTGGAGAGTGATTCATCACGCCAGAGAACACCTTTCCACTGCCAGATGGTGGAGAGTGATTCATCACGCCAGAGAACATGTTTCCACTGCTCTTTATAACACCCCAGCTGACAACTGGCTTCGTTCATGGTGATCTTAGGCTGGTGTGAAAACGCAACAGACAGTTTTTACGCGCTACGCGCTTCAGCACTCGGCGGTCCAGTTCTGTGAGCTTGTGTGGCCTACCACTTTGTGTCTGAGCCATTGTTGCTCCTAGATGTTTCAACTTCACAATAGCAGCACTTACCTGGGGCATCTCTAGCAGGGCAGAAATGTGACGAATTGACTTGTTGGGAAGGTGGCATCCTCTGACGGTGCCACGTTGAAAGTCACTGAGCTCTTCAGTAAGGGCCATTCTACCACCACTGAGCTCTTCAGTAAGGGCCATTCTACCACCACTGAGCTCTTCAGTAAGGGCCATTCTACCACCACTGAGCTCTTCAGTAAGGGCCATTCTACCACCACTGAGCTCTTCAGTAAGGGCCATTCTACCACCACTGAGCTCTTCAGTAAGGGCCATTCTACCACCACTGAGCTCTTCAGTAAGGGCCATTCTACCACCACTGAGCTCTTCAGTAAGGGCCATTCTACCACCACTGAGCTCTTCAGTAAGGGCCATTCTACCACCACTGAGCTCTTCAGTAAGGGCCATTCTACCACCACTGAGCTCTTCAGTAAGGGCCATTCTACCACCACTGAGCTCTTCAGTAAGGGCCATTCTACCACCACTGAGCTCTTCAGTAAGGGCCATTCTACCACCACTGAGCTCTTCAGTAAGGGCCATTCTACCACCACTGAGCTCTTCAGTAAGGGCCATTCTACCACCACTGAGCTCTTCAGTAAGGGCCATTCTACCACCACTGAGCTCTTCAGTAAGGGCCATTCTACCACCACTGAGCTCTTCAGTGAGGGCCATTCTACCACCACTGAGCTCTTCAGTAAGGGCCATTCTACCACCAGTGAGCTCTTCAGTAAGGGCCATTCTACCACCACTGAGCTCTTCAGTAAGGGCCATTCTACCACCACTGAGCTCTTCAGTAAGGGCCATTCTACCACCACTGAGCTCTTCAGTAAGGGCCATTCTACCACCAGTGAGCTCTTCAGTAAGGGCCATTCTACCACCACTGAGCTCTTCAGTAAGGGCCATTCTACCACCACTGAGCTCTTCAGTAAGGGCCATTCTACCACCACTGAGCTCTTCAGTAAGGGCCATTCTACCACCAGTGAGCTCTTCAGTAAGGGCCATTCTACCACCACTGAGCTCTTCAGTAAGGGCCATTCTACCACCACTGAGCTCTTCAGTAAGGGCCATTCTACCACCACTGAGCTCTTCAGTAAGGGCCATTCTACCACCACTGAGCTCTTCAGTAAGGGCCATTCTACCACCACTGAGCTCTTCAGTAAGGGCCATTCTACCACCACTGAGCTCTTCAGTAAGGACCATTCTACCACCACTGAGCTCTTCAGTAAGGGCCATTCTACCACCACTGAGCTCTTCAGTAAGGGCCATTCTACCACCACTGAGCTCTTCAGTAAGGACCATTCTACCACCACTGAGCTCTTCAGTAAGGGCCATTCTACCACCACTGAGCTCTTCAGTAAGGACCATTCTACCACCACTGAGCTCTTCAGTAAGGGCCATTCTACCACCAGTGCAACGGGTGTACATCCATTAATTAGAAGGTCCACATACGGCTGTATATGTAATACACCTGTACTATCACTAAGCAAACTAAACGGATTGACAACAAATGTCAATGAGATTTGTAAGTTTAAGTGAATTGAACCAGCATCATGCTCTAATAAGGATTCAAAATGTAATTGGTATTTTTGAGTGTCAAGGAAATCGTATGGTGGAAAACATACATTGTTTTCTTTGGGAATGTAGTGAAGTTAAAGTAAAAGTTGTCAAAAATATAAATAGTAAAGTACAGATACCCCCCCCCCTCAAAAAACTACTAGTAGTTTTACTTTACGCCACTGGTTAGGAGGAGGGGGTGGTTGGAGAGGTGGGGAAAAATGGAGGGGAGGACACCTGTCTGTGTCTATCAGAGAGGGGGGGGAGCTGAGATAAGTGTCAGGTTCTCTCCTCCACCCCCACATTCCTCTACCTGACATGAGGCCACCGGTTATGTGTCCCTCAGCAGATTAGTCTGGAGAGAGAGAGAGAGGGAGGGAGAGTCAGAGAGACAGAGAGAGAGAGAGAGAGAGACAGAGAGAGAGGGAGAGAGAGAGAGAGAGCGAGACAGAGAGAGAGAGAGACAGAGAGACAGAGAGACAGAGAGACAGAGAGAGAGGAAAAACATCTGTCACAGCTTCATCCTGCACGGCAGTAACATATGTTGTATTTTTAGAGGAGGAGGAGGAGGAGGCGGACCAGTAAATATATAGAACCTAAAACACAGGCTTTTTCTGCGAAACATGTAGGAGCTATCACTGGGTCACCAACACCAAGAATGATTGGAGTAGAGGTGTTAACCTATACGTGTTAGACGACTTGTTAACCTCCTGCCCTGTTCCCTATTCCCTATTCCCTATTCCCTATTCCCTATTCCCTATTCCCTGTTCTCTGTTCCCTGTGCCCTGTTCCCTATTCCCTATTCCCTGTTCTCTGTTCCCTGTGCCCTGTGCCCTGTTCCCTATTCCCTATTCCCTATTCCCTATTCCCTATTCCCTGTTCTCTGTTCCCTGTGCCCTGTGCCCTGTTCCCTATTCCTATTCCCTATTCCCTGATCTCTGTTCCCTGTGCCCTGTGCCCTGTTCCCTATTCCCTATTCCCTGTTCTCTGTTCCCTGTGCCCTGTGCCCTGTTCCCTATTCCCTATTCCCTGTTCTCTGTTCTCTGTTCCCTGTGCCCTGTGCCCTGTTCCCTATTCCTATTCCTGTTCCCTGTTCTCTGTTCCTGTTCCCTATTCCCTATTCCCTGTGCCCTGTTCCCTGTGCCCTGTTCCCTGTGCCCTGTTCCCTGTGCCCTGTTCCCTGTGCCCTGTTCCCTGTTCCCTGTGCCCTGTGCCCTGTTCCCTATTCCCTATTCCCTATTCCCTGTTCCCTGTTCTCTGTTCTCTGTTCCCTGTGCCCTGTGCCCTGTTCCCTATTCCCTATTCCCTGTTCCCTATTCCCTGTTCTCTGTTCTCTGTTCCCTGTGCCCTGTGCCCTGTTCCCTATTCCCTATTCCCTGTTCCCTATTCCCTGTTCTCTGTGCCCTGTGCCCTGTTCCCTATTCCCTATTCCCTGTTCTCTGTTCCCTGTGCCCTGTGCCCTGTTCCCTAATCCCTGTTCTCTGTTCCCTGTCCCTGTCCCTGTGCCCTGTCCCTGTGCCCTGTTCCCTGTGCCCTATTCCCTGTGCCCTGTTCCCTGTGCCCTGTGCCCTGTTCCCTGTGCCCTGTTCCCTGTGCCCTATTCCCTGTGCCCTGTTCCCTGTGCCCTATTCCCTGTGCCCTGTTCCCTGTGCCTTGTTCCCTGTGCCCTATGCCCTGTTCCCTGTTCCCTGTGCCTTGTTCCCTGTGCCTTGTTCCCTGTGCCCTGTTCCCTGTGCCCTATTCCCTGTGCCCTGTTCCCTGTGCCCTGTGCCCTGTTCCCTGTGCCCTATTCCCTGTGCCCTGTTCCCTGTGCCTTGTTCCCTGTGCCCTGTTCCCTGTTCCCTGTGCCCTGTGCCCTGTGCCCTGTTCCCTGTTCCCTGTGCCCTGTGCCCTGTTCCCTGCCTGTCAGGATGTCTGTGTGACTGCCTCCTCAGCTCCTCAAACAACACCTAAGGCTTCCCCCATTCTAGTAAAACATCTTTATGACACCTTGCACACTGAGAACAGGGGACAGAGCATTGGGGACAACGTGTTATCATACCAGGGTCCATTACCCATGATTTATTACCCATGATTTATTACCCATGATTTATTACCCATGGTCCATTACCCATGATTTATTACCCATGGTCATTACCCATGGTCATTACCCATGACTTATTACCCATGGTCATTACCCATGGTCCATTACCCAGGGTCCATTACCCATGATATATTACCCATGATTTATTACCCATTATTTATTACCCATGGTCCATTACCCATGGTCATTACCCATGATTTATTACCCATGGTCATTTGTGGAATGTGGAGTGTGGCTAAGGAATCCATAGTTTTACACTGAAACGTGAAGTGTCTCATAAATTAGTAAATAGTATGGAAAACATTATATGTTGTGCATGAGATGAGAAAGTTAGCCCTCAACATTCTGCAGTCTCTCTACCCGTTACCCGATAACCTACCATATAACCTGCCCTATAACCTACCGTATAACCTGCCCTATAACCTACCATATAACCTGCCCTATAACCTACCGTATAACCTGCCCTATAACCTACCATATAACCTGCCCTATAACCTACCATATAACCTACCCTATAACCTACCCTATAACCTACCCTATAACCTACCATATAGCCTACCCTATAACCTACCCTATAACCTACCCTATAACCTACCATATAACCTGCCCTATAACCTACCATATAACCTGCCCTATAACCTACCGTATAACCTGCCCTATAACCTACCATATAACCTGCCCTATAACCTACCATATAACCTGCCCTATAACCTACCATATAACCTGCCCTATAACCTACCATATAACCTGCCCTATAACCTACCATATAACCTGCCCTATAACCTACCGTATAGCCTGCCCTATAACCTACCGTATAACCTGCCCTATAACCTACCGTTTAACCTGCCCTATAACCTACCGTATAGCCTATTAAAACAGCCTTGATACTGCTGGTCGTTGTCTCCCTGATTAAAACAGCCTTGATACTGCTGGTCGTTGTCTCCATACTGCTGGTCGTTGTCTCCATACTGCTGGTCGTTGTCTCCATACTGCTGGTTGTTGTCTCCATACTGCTGGTCGTTGTCTCCATACTGCTGGTCGTTGTCTCCATACTGCTGGTCGTTGTCTCCATACTGCTGGTCGTTGTCTCCATACTGCTGGTTGTTGTCTCCATACTGCTGGTCGTTGTCTCCATACTGCTGGTCGTTGTCTCCATACTGCTGGTCGTTGTCTCCATACTGCTGGTCGTTGTCTCCATACTGCTGGTCGTTGTCTCCATACTGCTGGTCGTTGTCTCCATACTGCTGGTTGTTGTCTCCATACTGCTGGTCGTTGTCTCCATACTGCTGGTCGTTGTCTCCATACTGCTGGTTGTTGTCTCCATACTGCTGGTCGTTGTCTCCATACTGCTGGTTGTTGTCTCCATACTGCTGGTCGTTGTCTCCATACTGCTGGTCGTTGTCTCCATACTGCTGGTCGTTGTCTCCATACTGCTGGTCGTTGTCTCCATACTGCTGGTTGTTGTCTCCATACTGCTGGTCGTTGTCTCCATACTGCTGGTCGTTGTCTCCATACTGCTGGTCGTTGTCTCCATACTGCTGGTCGTTGTCTCCATACTGCTGGTCGTTGTCTCCATACTGCTGGTCGTTGTCTCCATACTGCTGGTTGTTGTCTCCATACTGCTGGTCGTTGTCTCCATACTGCTGGTCGTTGTCTCCATACTGCTGGTTGTTGTCTCCATACTGCTGGTCGTTGTCTCCATACTGCTGGTTGTTGTCTCCATACTGCTGGTCGTTGTCTCCATACTGCTGGTCGTTGTCTCCATACTGCTGGTTGTTGTCTCCATACTGCTGGTTGTTGTCTCCATACTGCTGGTCGTTGTCTCCATACTGCTGGTCGTTGTCTCCATACTGCTGGTTGTTGTCTCCATACTGCTGGTCGTTGTCTCCATACTGCTGGTTGTTGTCTCCATACTGCTGGTCGTTGTCTCCATACTGCTGGTCGTTGTCTCCATACTGCTGGTCGTTGTCTCCATACTGCTGGTCGTTGTCTCCATACTGCTGGTTGTTGTCTCCCTACTGCTGGTCGTTGTCTCCATACTGCTGGTCGTTGTCTCCATACTGCTGGTCGTTGTCTCCATACTGCTGGTCGTTGTCTCCATACTGCTGGTCGTTGTCTCCATACTGCTGGTCGTTGTCTCCATACTGCTGGTTGTTGTCTCCATACTGCTGGTCGTTGTCTCCATACTGCTGGTCGTTGTCTCCATACTGCTGGTTGTTGTCTCCATACTGCTGGTCGTTGTCTCCATACTGCTGGTTGTTGTCTCCATACTGCTGGTCGTTGTCTCCATACTGCTGGTCGTTGTCTCCATACTGCTGGTTGTTGTCTCCATACTGCTGGTTGTTGTCTCCATACTGCTGGTCGTTGTCTCCATACTGCTGGTCGTTGTCTCCATGTTTAAAACACACACACACACACACACACACACACACACACACACACACACACACACACACACACACACACACAACTACAACAACAACAGGCCTGGTTCTAGTACCTCAGTTGAACAACCAGAGATCTCCATTAACTCTAACAGAAGCAGCTGTAATCCTGTTTCCTCACTGGGGAGTCGTGGTGGCTGGCACCTGTAGCTGTGTGGCCTGGGGGTCGTTAGACCTTATCAGCAGAACCGTACTGCACTAAACGTTTCATTACAATGGGAGGACATTGGGGTCTGGAGTTACTCTTGGCAGTCTTGCTCCCATTGTCAGACAACACTACTTTTATTCTGCACTGATTGACAGATCAAAGGATATCACCACAGCCTTGCTCTACTGCCCCGTGTCTATATTACCATAAAACAACTACTATACTGCCCTGTCTATATTACCATAAAACAACTACTCTACTGCCCTGTCTATATTACCATAAAACAACTACTCTACTGCCCTGTCTATATTACCATAAAACAACTACTATACTGCCCTGTGTCTATATTACCATAAAACAACTACTATACTGCCCCGTGTCTATATTACCATAAAACAACTACTATACTGCCCTGTCTATATTACCATAAAACAACTACTCTACTGCCCTGTGTCTATATTACCATAAAACAACTACTATACTGCCCTGTCTATATTACCATAAAACAACTACTCTACTGCCCTGTCTATATTACCATAAAACAACTACTCTACTGCCCTGTCTATATTACCATAAAACAACTACTATACTGCCCTGTGTCTATATTACCATAAAACAACTACTATACTGCCCTGTGTCTATCTTACTATGGAGGTAGGATCCTGTTACTATGGAGGTAGGATCCTGTTACTATGGAGGCAGGATCCTGTTACTATGGAGGTGGGATCCTGTTACTATGGAGGTAGGATGCTGTTACTAAAGCTCAGGAAACTGACGAGTAGGAATTCGTTTTTGGAGAAAGATTAGAGCAGGTCACTAGAGGTCAACGACCAGAGAAGAACGGAGACTAGCTTGGAGTGACACACAATAATAGTCTCCATCTGGATAGAGACTCTATATACGGGAAACATAGTGCACTACTTTGATCAGGGCCCATAGGGCTAAGTGATGGGAGTAGGGTGCCATTTGAGACACTAATGAACCCCATGTCACGACTGTTTCTTGTGATTATATATATATATTATATATATTTATATGTTTTTTTTGTTTTCTTCTCTCCTGTCAGAAGACACATTTTTCTTTCTACTGTTTTTTTCTTGGACTTCCAATATGAAACATGGTCTCCATGTGTTTCTCCACTAGATATGACTACGTAGAGATCCGCGATGGGAACAGCGAGAAGGCAGACCTGTTGGGTAAACACTGCAGTAACATCGCCCCTCCAGCCATCATATCCTCAGGCCCTGTCCTCCTCATCAGGTTCGTCTCTGACTACGCTCACCAGGGGGCTGGCTTCTCACTGCGGTATGAGATCTTCAAGACTGGTGAGTCTGATATTCACAATGGCAAAAGTGTACATCAAACTAGACAAATACATTACACCTGACAGAGTTGATTTGTCCTAGAGACACACAACTATGGGTGATATAAACATTTAGGACCAGTTTTGTGGTCATGGATGTTATTTTTTATTTCTTTTATTTCACCTTTATTTAACCAGGTAGGCAAGTTGAGAACAAGTTCTCATTTACAACTGCGACCTGGCCAAGATAAAGCATAGCAGTGTGAGCAGACAACAACAAACAACACACAGAGTAAAACAAACATACAGTCAATAATACAGTATAAACAAGTCTATATACGATGTGAGAAAATGAGGTGAGATAAGGGAGGTAAAGGCAAAAAAAGGCCATGGTGGCAAAGTAAATCCAATATAGCAAATAAAACACTGGAATGGTAGATTTGCAGTTGAAGAATGTGCAAAGTAGAGATAGAAATAATGGGGTGCAAAGGAGCTAAATAAATAAATAAATACAGTAGGGGAAGAGGTAGTTGTTTGGGCTAAATTATAGATGGACTATGTACAGGTGCAGTAATCTGTGAGCTGCTCTGACAGCTGGTTATCCTATTCTTGGTGTAAAAAGGGACTTTCAACCGAGTTGTTCTGGCAGTAGCTAGCTAGACAAATATGTTGGGACATATTAATAATAATAATATAATATAATATATAATAATATGTCACAACCATCACCCATGTTGTTTTTGAATGTTGTTTAAAGGTTCACAGCATTTATTTAAGAAAATTTAAGAAAATATAAAAAATTATTAATCAATCTTTAAGTGTAACCGGTGTGAAATGGCTAGCTAGTTAGCGGTGGTGCGAGCTAATAGCATTTCAATCGGTAACGTCACTCGCTCTGCGACCTTAAAGTCGTTGTTTCCCTTGGCCGCGGCTTTTGTGGAGCGATAGGTAACGATGCTTCGTGGGAGCCAGTTGTAAAGGGTTTGAGCCCAGGTAGGGGCGAGGAGAGGGACGGAAGCAACACTGTTGAGGAGGAATGTATCACATCATTATCTCCCTGTTAGAGGCCTGGGGGCCCTGGTAGAGGCCTGGGGACCCTGGGGGCCTGGGGGCCCTGGTAGAGGCCTGGGGGCCCTGGTAGAGGCCTGGGGGCCCTGGTGGCCTGGGGGCCCTGGTAGAGGCCTGGGGGCCCTGGTAGAGGCCTGGGGGCCCTGGGGGCCTGGGGGCCCTGGTAGAGGCCTGGGGGCCTTGGGGGCCTGGTAGAGGCCTGGGGGCCCTGGGGGCCTGGGGGCCCTGGTAGAGGCCTGGGGTCCTGGTAGAAGCCTGGGGACCCTGGGGACCTGGTGAGACCCAGGGGCCCTGGTGAGACCTGGGGACCCTGGTAGAAGCCTAGGGGCCACGGTTGAAGCCTGGGGGCCCTGGTAGAAGCCTTGGGGGCCTGGTAGAAGCCTGGGGGCCCTGGCAGAAGCTTGGGGGCCCTGGTGAGACGGGGGCGGGAGGAGGGGGGAGAGGGGAGGGGCGGGAGGAGGGGGTAGAGGGGAGGGGAGGAAGGGAGTGGGAGAGGAGGAGAGGAGGGAGGGGAAGAAGGGAGGGGAGATGGGGCGGGAGGAGGGGTAGAGGAGGAGAGGAGGGAGGGGGGAGGAAGGGAGGGAGGGGGGAGATGGGGGTGGGAAGAGGGGGAGAGGGGAGGGGAGGTGGGGGCGGGAGGAGGGGTAGAGGAGGAGAGGAGGGAGGGGAGGAAGGGAGGGAGATGGGGGTGGGAGGAGGGAGGGGAGGAAGGGAGGGGGAGAGGAGGAGAGGAGGGAGGGGAGGAAGGGAGGGGAGATGGGGGGCGGGAGGAGGGGGAGAGGGAGGAGAGGAGGGAGGGGAGGAAGGGAGGGGAGATGGGGGCGAAGGGAGGGGGAGAGGAGGAGAGGAGGGAGGGGAGGAAGGGAGGGAGGGGAGATGGGGCGGGAGGAGGGGTAGAGGAGGAGAGGAGGGAGGGGAGGAAGGGAGGGGAGATGGGGCGGGAGGAGGGGGAGAGGAGGAGAGGAGGGAGGGGAGGAAGGGAGGGGAGCGGGTGATGGAGTTACTAACACAACACGTGTGGTGGTCTGGTGTAGTCTGATTCAACGACACAGGCCTACTGGGACTGGGGGAAGCTCATGTGTGTGGTTTGACAGAACCCACCCGGTGGACTCAAACACAAAATGGCCGTTAGTGTTAACACCCCAGCACTCAGACCCTCGGAGACACAGAGAGACACAGAGAGGGAGCCAATAAAGCCCTTGAATTGACAAATATATACAGTGGGGAGAACAAGTATTTGATACACTGCCGATTTTGCAGGTTTTCCTACTTACAAAGCATGTAGAGGTCTGTAATGTTTAGCATAGGTACACTTCAACTGTGAGAGACGGAATCTAAAACAAAAATCCAGAAAATCACATTGTATGATTTTTAAGTAATTAATTTGCATTGTATATATCCGGCTGTGATTAAGGAGTCCCATAGGACACAATTGGCCCAGCATTGCCGGGGTAGGCCGTCATTGTAAATACGAATTTGTTCCAGACTTGCCTAGTTAAATAAAGGTTAAATGTAAAAATAAAATAAAAAGATGTTGGTGATGTTTTATTCGTAACGACCTATTAGAGACAACCAAATCATGAGAAAACAAAAAGATAATTACTTGACACATTGAGAAGAATTAACCCAAAAAACAGAGCAAACTAGAATGCTATTTGGCCCTAAACAGAGAGTACACAGCGGCAGAATACCTGACCACTGTGACTGACCCTAAATCACAAAAAAACTTGACTATGTACAGACAGTGAGCATAACCTTGCTATTGAGAGAGGCAAACCTGGCTCTCAACAGAAGACTACCACTGTCCTCAAAATGAGGTGGAAAACTGAGCTGCACAAATATTTAACTTTGGTTTATTATCTATTCCACTTGCTTTGGCAATGAAGTCCATTGAATTGAATCGAGAGAGAGGAGACTGGGAGAGAGAGAGAGAGAGAGAGAGAGAGACAGGAGAGAGAGAGAGAGAGAGAGACAGAGACAGACAGACAGACAGACAGACAGACAGACAGACAGACAGACAGACAGACAGACAGACAGACAGACAGACAGACAGACAGACAGACAGACAGACAGACAGACAGACAGACAGACAGACAGACAGACAGACAGACAGAGAAAGAGAGAGAGAGAGAGAGGAGACTGGGTGTGAGGAGAGATAGAGAAGAAGCTAACCTCCAGTGAAAGATTGTTTATTTTGAATGGTGTGGAGGAAGAGGGAGGGATTAGGGAGGTACACGACACAGCAGTGCAGTTTGCTTTCACAGAACAGTTAACACAGATAACACAGGGGTATCTAAACCCTGGGGTGTAGGGTGAACAGTAGTGAACTAGGAGGGTGAACAGTAGTGAACTAGGAGGGTGAACAGTAGTGAACTAGGAGGGTGAACAGTAGTGAACTAGGAGGGTGAACAGTATTGAACTAGGAGGGTGAACAGTATTGAACTAGGAGGGTAACAGTATTGATCTAGGAGGGTGAACAGTATTGACATTGACTCAGTGTCATTGGTGACCATAACATGCCTCAACACAGGGTTATAGAGGTTCACCCTGGTGACCATAACATGCCTCTACACAGGGTTATAGAGGTTCACCCTGGTGACCATAACATGCCTCTACACAGGGTTATAGAGGTTCACCCTGGTGACCATAACATGCCTCAACACAGGGTTATAGAGGTTCACCCTGGTGACCATAACATGCCTCAACACAGGGTTATAGAGAGGGGGGTGGGCTGTGTTTTTGCCATACCTTTTCCCAGAACATACTGCTGGCTTCATGCTTATTCAGGCATACATACTGCTGGCATCATGCTTATTCAGGCATACATACTGCTGGCATCATGCTTATTCAGGCATACATACTGCTGGCATCATGCTTATTCAGGCATACATACTGCTGGCATCATGCTTATTCAGGCATACATACTGCTGGCATCATGCTTATTATGCTTATTATGCTTATCTCCTCTCCTCTCCTCTC
>NC_056431.1:79098937-79148937 GCF_018296145.1 Oncorhynchus tshawytscha
GTCCAGGATCATCTCTCCCACTATCATAACCTGGTTGTTGTCCAGGATCATCTCTCCTACTATCATAACCTGGTTGTTGTCCAGGATCATCTCTCCTACTATCATAACCTGGTTGTTGTCCAGGATCATCTCTCCCACTATCATAACCTGGTTGTTGTCCAGGATCATCTCTCCCACTATCATAACAAATATGAACATGTCAAAAGGGATTTGTGTTCTGCATAATGAGTAACAAAACAAACAAGCAGATGAAGCCAGTGGGCTGTTTTGGGCTCTTGTACTTGATGTATCTCAGAAATGAAGCTTGCTCAGGTGTTTTGCTTGTTTACCAAGACACGCCCACCAGCAACCATAGTAACCATATGGAACAGGGAGAGCCAGAGAGAGAGACTAAGAAGAGTAAGGATACAAGGGCACACATGCTCACAGTCACTCACAGTCACTCACAGGCACACACACAGTCACTCACAGTCACTCACAGTCACTCACAGGCACTCACAGGCACTCACAGGCACTCACAGGCACACAAATGCTCACAGTCACTCACAGGCACTCACAGGCACACACATGCTCACAGTCATACACAGTCACTCACAGTCACTCACAGGCACTCACAGGCACACACAGGCACTCACAGTCACTCACATTCACTCACATTCACTCACAGTCACTCACAGTCACTCACAGACACACACCTTTTCCCACCTGGACAAAAGGAACACCTATGTGAGAATGCTGTTCATTGACTACAGCTCAGCGTTCAACACCATAGTGCCCTCAAAGCTCATCACTAAGCTAAGGACCCTGGGACTAAACACCTCCCTCTGCAACTGGATACTGGACTTCCTAACAGGCCCCCAGGTGGTGAGGGTAGGTAACAACACATCCGCCACGCTGATCGTCAAAACTGGAACTCCCCAGGGGTGCGTGCGCAGTCCCCTCCTGTACTCCCTGTCAGAGTCCTGGCTGTAGTCCAAACACGCCAAGATGGTTGTGAAGAGGGCACAACAAAACCTATTCCCCCTCAGGAGACTGAAAAGATTTGGCATGGGTCCTCGGATCCTCAAAAGTTTCCACAGCTGCAACAGAGAGCATCCTGACTGGTTGCATCACTACCTGGTATGGCAACTGCTCTGCCTCCGACCACAAGGCACTAGAGGGTACGGCCCAGTACATCACTGGGGCCAAGCTTCCTGCCATCCAGAACCTCTATACCAGGCAGTGTCAGGGGAAGGCCCTAAAAATTGTCAAAGCTTCCAGCCACCCCAGTAATAGACTGTTCTCTCTGCTAGCGCACGGCAAGTGGTACCGGAGCGCCAAGTCTAGGTCCAAGAGGCTCCTAAAGAGATTCGACCCCCAAGCCAACTTCTGAACACCTAATCAAATGACTAACCAGACTATTTGCAGTGCCTCCCCCTCCCTCTTTACTTCACCCCTACTCTCTGTTCGCATGGATACATAGTCACTTTAATAACTCTACCTACATGTACATATTCCTCAAATAACCGACTCTGTACCGGTACCCCCTGTATATAGCCTCCATATTGACTCTGTACCGGTACCCCCTGTATATAGCCTCCACATTGACTCTGTACCGGTACCCCCTGTATATAGCCTCCACATTGACTCTGTACCGGTACCCCCTGTATATAGCCTCCACATTGACTCTGTACCGGTACCCCCTGTATATAGCCTCCACATTGACTCTGTACAGTAACACCCTGTATATAGCCTCCACATTGACTCTGTACAGTAACCCCTGTATATAGCCTCCACATTGACTCTGTACCGGTACCCCCTGTATATAGCCTCCACATTGACTCTGTACCGGTACCCCTGTAAGGTATAGCCTCCACATTGACTCTGTTTCACTGTAACTACCACCTGTTGTATCAGCATTTCACTGTGAGGTCTACTACACCTGTTGTATTCAGCATTTCACTGTGAGGTCTACTACACCTGTTGTATTCAGCATTTCACTGTGAGGTCTACTACACCTGTTGTATTCAGCATTTCACTGTGAGGTCTACTACACCTGTTGTATTCAGCATTTCACTGTGAGGTCTACTACACCTGTTGTATTCAGCATTTCACTGTGAGGTCTACTACACCTGTTGTATTCAGCATTTCACTGTCTACTACACCTGTTGTATTCAGCATTTCACTGTGAGGTCTACTACACCTGTTGTATTCATCATTTCACTGTAAGGTCTACTACACCTGTTGTATTCATCATTTCACTGTGAGGTCTACTACACCTGTTGTATTCATCATTTCACTGTAAGGTCTACTACACCTGTTGTATTCAGCATTTCACTGTAAGGTCTACTACACCTGTTGTATTCAGCATTTCACTGTGAGGTCTACTACAGCTGTTGTATTCAGCATTTCACTGTGAGGTCTACTACACCTGTTGTATTCAGCATTTCACTGTAAGGTCTACCTACACCTGTTGTATTCAGCATTTCACTGTAAGGTCTACTACACCTGTTGTATTCGGCGCATGTGACAAATACAATTGGATTTGATTTGGCACAGTCACTAAGTACAAACACTTCTTCCTCTTATTAATACACAATGAAGTTCCCAAATTCCCTATTTGGAGCGCGCACACACACACACATTCTCTCTCACACACACAGGATAGAGGGACAGAGAGAGAGAGACAGAGGGGACTGTTGTTGACAGGCTGATGGTAGGTGAGCAGGAGGGAGGAGAGGAGCGTGAGAGGAGAGGAGAGGAGAGGAGAGGAGAGGAGAGGAGAGGAGAGGAGAGGAGAGAAGAGGAGAGGAGAGGAGAGGAGAGGAGTGGAGTGGAGTGGAGTGGAGTGGAGAGGAGAGAGGAGGGAGAGGAGAGGAGAGGAGAGGAGAGGAGAGGAGAGGAGAGGAGAGGAGAGGAGAGGAGAGGAGAGGAGAGGAGAGGAGAGGAGAGGAGAGGAGAGGAGGGAGGAGGGAGGGAGGAGGGCAAGGGAGGGGCAGAA
The DNA here is from genome assembly GCF_018296145.1 of Oncorhynchus tshawytscha. Classification (NCBI taxonomy): domain Eukaryota; kingdom Metazoa; phylum Chordata; class Actinopteri; order Salmoniformes; family Salmonidae; genus Oncorhynchus; species Oncorhynchus tshawytscha. Next base: position 79,101,918 of record NC_056431.1, read on the forward strand.
ATTTCAGCGGATCAAAGAACTAACACAGAGTAATCTGTAGCTCTTAACTCTTAAATAACTAAAATACCTGAACTATTAATAATCCATCACACCAGCTGTGACCCTGCTGTCTGGGTCCACCCCCCACCCCACCCCACACACACACACACACACACACACACACACACACACACACACACACACACACACACACACACACACACGCCACACAAACATTTATGAGCGGAGCCTGTACGGTGTTTTGTTCCTCATTCCTTTGCAGTGGTCTGCAACACTCAAACATGGTCTGAGACAAGGGTTGTTTCTATAAGAAGCTTAGGCTTGTGGGCAGGGGACTGTCTGGTGTAGCAGGGAACTGTCTGGTGGACGGGGGACTGTCTGGTGTAGCGGGGGACTGTCTGGTGTAGCAGGGTACTGTCTGGTGTAGCAGGGTACTGTCTGGTGTAGCAGGGAACTGTCTGGTGGACGGGGACTGTCTGGTGTAGCAGGGGACTGTCTGGTGGACGGGGACTGTCTGGTGGACGGGGGACTGTCTGGTGGACGGGGGACTGTCTGGTGTAGCAGGGGACTGTCTGGTGGACAGGGGACTGTCTGGTGGACGGGGACTGTCTGGTGGACGGGGACTGTCTGGTGTAGCAGGGGACTGTCTGGTGTAGCAGGGACTGTCTGGTGTAGCAGGGGACTGTCTGGTGGACGGGGACTGTCTGGTGGACGGGGGACTGTCTGGTGTAGCAGGGGACTGTCTGGTGTAGCAGGGACTGTCTGGTGGACGGGGACTGTCTGGTGTAGCAGGGACTGTCTGGTGGACGGGGGACTGTCTGGTGTAGCAGGGAACTGTCTGGTGTAGCAGGGAACTGTCTGATGTAGCAGGGAACTGTCTGGTGTAGCAGGGAACTGTCTGATGTAGCAGGGAACTGTCTGGTGTAGCAGGGAACTGTCTGGTGGGCAGGGAACTGTCTGGTCCAATCACTGTATGGTCTGGGCACAAGAAGAGGCAGGGGAGAATTGCACGCCAACAGGACAAGCCCAGACCTGTCTCTCACAGAGAGGTGAGAGACATGGGCCACTCCCCAGAGCTCCCCATGCTGTGTGTGCCTGCACTGCCTCTTCCAGTGATACATGGGCTGTCAGTAGAGGGCTGGACCTTCCTCTTTCATTGAATTCCTTCACACCCACACTATCAATCGATCCAAGGAGTGCTGGAGGGAGACGGGGGAGACGGGGAGACGGGGGAGAACGGGGAGACAGAGGAGACGGGAAAGGATCTTGTTGAGATGACCGAACATAATCAACCCACCGAGAGAAGAGGCGGAGGGGAGAGTGGGAGACAGTGATGGAGAGGGGGAGACAGTGAGGGAGCGGGGGAGACAGTGAGGGAGACAGGGGGAGAGGGGAGACAGTGGGAGAGACAGTGAGGGAGAGGGGGAGACAGTGAGGGAGGTGACAGGGGGAGAGGGGGAGACAGTGAGGGAGAGGGGGAGACAGTAGTGAGGGAGAGGGGGAGACAGTGAGGGAGGTGACAGGGGGAGAGAGGGGAGACAGTGAGGGAGAGGGGGGAGGGACAGTGAGGGAGAGGGGGAGACAGTGAGGGAGAGGGGGAGACAGTGAGGGAGAGAGGGGGGGGAGACAGTGAGGGAGAGAGGGAGACAGTGAGGGGAGAGGGGGAGACAGTGAGGGAGAGGGGGAGCCAGTGAGGGAGAGGGGGGGGAGACAGTGAGGGAGAGGTGGAAACAGTGAGGGAGAGTGGGGAGACAGTGAGGGAGAGGTGGAAACAGTGAGGGAGAGGGGGGGGGAGACAGTGAGGGAGAGGGGGAGACAGTGAGGGAGATGACAGGGGGAGAGAGGGGGGGAGACAGTGAGGGAGAGGTGACAGGGGGAGAGAGGGAGAGACAGTGAGGGAGAGGGGTGAGACAGTGAGGGATAGGGGGGGGAGACAGTGAGGCAGAGGGGAGACAGTGAGGGAGAGGGGGAGACAGTGAGAGCAAGGGGGAGACAGTGAGGGAGAGGGGGAGACAGTGAGAGAGATGGGGAGACACTGAGGGAGAGGGGGACAGTGAGGGAGAGGGGAGGGAGAGGGGGAGACAGTGAGGGAGAGGGGGAGACAGTGAGGGAGAGGGGGAGACAGTGAGGGAGAGGGGGAGACAGTGAGGGAGAGGTGGAAACAGTGAGGGAGAGGGGGAGACAGTGAGGGAGAGGGGGACAGTGAGACAGTGAGGGAGATGACAGGGGGAGAGGGGGAGACAGTGAGGGAGAGGTGACAGGGGGAGAGAGGGGAGACAGTGAGGGAGAGGGGTGAGACAGTGAGGGATAGGGGGAGACAGTGAGGCAGAGGGGGGGGGGGAGACAGTGAGAGCAAGGGGGGAGACAGTGAGGGAGAGGGGGGGAGAGACAGTGAGAGAGATGGGGAGACACTGAGGGGGAGAGGGGGACAGTGAGGGAGAGGGGAGGGAGAGGGGGGGGAGACAGTGAGGGAGAGGGGGGGGGAGACAGCGAGGGAGAGGGGGAGACAGTGAGGAGAGGGGGAGACAGCGAGGAGAGGGGGAGGTGGGAGACTGAGGGAGATGACAAGGGGAGGGGGGGGAGACAGTGATGGAGAGGGGGAGACAGTGAGGGAGCGAGGGGGGGGGTGGGAGACTGAAGGAGATGACAAGGAGGGGGGAGACAGCGAGGACGATGTGGTTCTGTTCCTGCCAGAGACACATCCACAACGCTGAGTTGTGACACACAGAGACACACACACACGGCTCACACATTCATTCACTCACAATAGGACGCTCACACATTCATTCACTCACAATAGGACGCTCACACAGGCCTGAAGGCCTTACTTTGAACCGTCTGTCAAGCATCTCTCTCTAATGTACTGTAGCTTGTCTGAGGTTAGACTCGATCTACAACTGTTGTATTTTGTTTTTGCTTGTTGTCAATCCGTTTAGTTTGCTCAGTGATAGTGTGTTGAGTTAGTGGATGTACAGTGGGGCAAACAAGTATTTAGTCAGCCACCAATTGTGCAAGTTCTCCCACTTAAAAAGATGAGAGAGGCCTGTAATTTTCATCATAGGTACACTTCAACTATGACAGACAAAATGAGAAGAAAAAAAATCCAGAAAATCACATTGTAGGATTTTTAATGAATTTATTTGCAAATTATGGTGGAAAATAAGTTTTAAAAAATAAACAAGTGGTGGCTGACTAAATACTTTTTTGCCCCACTGTATAACAGTATGTGGACACCCTTCAAATGAGTGGATTCAGCTATTTCAGCTTCCCCCGTTGCTGACAGATGTATACAATTGAGCACACAGCCATGCAATCTCCATAGACAAACAGTGGTGGTAGAATGGCCCTTACTGAAGAGCTCGGTGACTTTCAACGTGGCATCGTCAGAGGATGCCACCTTTCCAATCAGTCAGTTCGTCAAATTCCTGCCCTGCTAGAACTGCCCCTGGTCAATTGTAAGTGCTGTTGTTGTGAAGTGGAAACGTCTGGGAGCAACAACGGCTCAACCGTGAAGTGGTAGGCCACACAAGCTCACAGAACAGGACCCGCTGAGTGCTGAAGCCCGTAGCGCGTAAAAACACAAACTCGTACCAAACTGCGTCTGGACACAACCTCGTTCCAAACTGCGTCTGGAAGCAACATCAGCACAAGAACTGTTCTTTGGGAGCTTCATGAAATGGGTTTCCATTTTCGGACAGCTGCACACAAACCTAAGATCACCATGAACGAAGCCAGTTGTCAGCTGGGGTGTTATAAAGAGCAGTGGACACATGTTCTCTGGCGTGATGAATCACTCTCCACCATCTGGCAGTGGGGCCCATACAGAAATTGTTTGTTGAGATCGGTGTGGAAGAACTTGACTGGCCTGCACAGAGCCCTGTCCTCAACCCCATCGAAAACCTTTGGGTGATCCCAAAAAACCTCTCGGTGATACCCGATAGTACTTGGTCTTAAGGGTCCATTTAACCCAACATCTAGTGGAAAGCCTTCCCAGAAGAGTGGAGGCTGTTATAGCAGCAATGTGCTCTGGTCATTAGTAGCAACATCTAGACAACAAGGCCTTCAGTCCTAACGTCTACGTCACAGAACAGGATCAGATCAATGGATGAGCTACCAGAGAATGCCCTCAGGCCACCAGCTTGTCTCCCTACTACAAAAACACAGACAGGAGAGATGATACAGGACACAATGGAATATTCATTAGACAACAATGTAAGAGACAGACTGACATCTATTTGCATCAATGATCACTTCTATCATGGAACACTTCTTTCAACACGGAATACTTACGTCATCGCGGAACACTTCTGTCATCACGGAACACTTCTGTCATCACGGAACACTTCTGTCATCACAGAACACTTCTGTCATCACGGAACACTTCTGTCATCACGGAACACTTCTGTCATCACGGAACACTTCTGTCATCACGGAACACTTCTGTCATCACGGAACACTTCTGTCATCACGGAACACTTCTGTCATCACGGAACACTTCCGTCATCACGGAACACTTACGTCATCACGGAACACTTCTGTCATCACGGAACACTTCTGTCATCACGGAACACTTACGTCATCACGGAACACTTCTGTCATCATGAAGTGTTTTGAGAGTCTAGTTATTAAGGATCATATAACCTATACCTTTACCTGACACCCTTAGACTTCAATTTGCTTAACGGCCCAATAGATCCATAGACGATGCATTCGGCATTGCACTGCACACGGCCCTATCCCATCTGTACAAGAGGAATACCTATGTAGGAATGCTGTTCATTGACTACAGCTCAGCATTTAATGCCAGAGTACCCTCCAAGCTCATCTTTAAGCTCAGCACCCTGGGCCTAAACCTAAATATGTAATAAAATGTGATTTGATTTGAACAGTTCCCCAGTAAATCCAGAGAAAGCTGGGTTCCTCTCTAGGTTTCTTCCTGAACACTGTGCTTCTGCTTCTGTGTCCATCCTGGGATCTTGTAAAGCACTTTGTGAAAACCCTTGATGCAAAAAAAGAAATGCATTTGATTGATTGACTGATTGAATGGTTGTTGTTTCAGGTTCAGACTGCTCCCGTAACTTCACCAGTCAGAACGGGATCATTGAGTCTCCGGGGTTCCCTGATAAATACCCTCATAACCTGGAGTGTTCCTTTATTATCATCATGCCCCCGGCCATGGACTTGACCCTGACCTTCCTGACCTTTGACCTGGAGAATGACCCCCTGCCCGGGGGAGAGGGAGACTGCAAGTACGACTGGCTGGAGGTCTGGGACGGTCTGCCACAAGGTGAGTTTACTGGACGGACACACACAAAACAGGAAGGGAGTACTTCTAGTTAGGCTGAGAGAGAGAGAGAGACAGAGAGAGAGACACAGAGAGAGAGAGAGAGAGAGAGAGAGAGAGAGAGAGAGAGAGAGAGAGAGAGAGACAGAGAGAGAGAGAGAGAGAGAGAGAGACAGAGAGAGAGACAGAGAGAGGGAGAGAGAGAGAGTTAGAGAGAGAGTTAGAGAGTAAGAGAGAGATAGAGAGTAAGGGAGAGAGAGAGAGAGGCAGAGAGAGAGTGAGAGACAGAGAGAGAGAGATAGAGAGTAAGGGAGAGATAGAGTAAGAGAGAGAGAGAGACAGAGAGAGAGCGATAGAGAGAGAGTAAGAGAGAGAGAGACAGAGATAGAGAGTAAGAGAGAGAGAGAGAGAGAGAGAGAGAGAGACAGAGAGAGAGACAGAGACAGAGAGAGAGAGAGAGAGAGAGAGAGAGAGAGAGAGAGAGCAGGCGGCCCTCGTCATGGCTTTCATCTTCCAACGCTCCACTACTAAAATAGCTGTAACAAAAACCAGGCTGAATAGCATGGCAACCTTGCCTGGGCTTTGATTGGGAGACTGGTATGATACTGGGCTGGTGAGACTGGTATGATACTGGGCTGGTGAGACTGGTATGATCTGGGCTGGTATGGTATGATACTGGGCTGATATGGTATGATACTGGGCTGGTATGGTATGATACTGGGCTGGTGTGATACTGGGCTGATACTGGGCTGATATGGTATGATACTGGGCTGGGCTATGGTATGATATGGTATGGTATGATACTGGGCTGGTATGATGTGGTATGATGATACTGGGCTGGTATGGTATGATACTGGGCTGATATGGTATGATACTGGGCTGGTATGGTATGATACTGGGCTGGTATGGTATGATACTGGGCTGATACTGGGCTGATATGGTATGATCTGGGCTGGTATGGTATGATACTGGGCTGATATGGTATGATACTGGGCTGGTATGGTATGATCATGGCTGGTATGGTATGATATGGTATGATCTGGGCTGATATGGTATGATACTGGGCTGGTATGGTATGATACTGGGCTGGTATGGTATGATACTGGGCTGGGTATGATACTGGGCTGATATGGTATGATACTGGACTGGTATGGATATGATATGGTATGGTCTGGGCTGGTATGGTATGATACTGGGCTGATATGGTATGATCTGGGCTGGTATGATATGATACTGGGCTGATATGGTATGATACTGGGCTGGTATGGTATGATACTGGGCTGATATGGTATGATACTGGGCTGATATGGTATGATACTGGGCTGGTATGGTATGATACTGGGCTGGTATGGTATGATCTGGGCTGGTATGATACTGGGCTGATATGGTATGATACTGGGCTGGTATGGTATGATACTGGGCTGGTATGGTATGATATGGGCTGGGATATGGTATGATCTGGGCTGGTATGGTATGATACTGGGCTGATATGGTATGATACAGGGCTGATATGGTATGATACTGGGCTGGTATGGTATGATACTGCGCTGATACTGGGCTGATATGGTATGATCTGGGCTGGATATGGTATGATCTGGGCTGGTACTGGGCTGATATGGTATGATACTGTATGATACTGGGCTGGTATGGTATGATACTGGGCTGGTATGGTATGATATGGTATGATCTGGGCTGATATGGTATGATCTGGGCTGGTATGGTATGATATGGTGGGCTGGGCTATGGTATGATATGGTATGATATGGGCTGGTATGGTATGATGGTATCCTGGGCTGATATGGTATGATCTGGGCTGGTATGATATGGTATGATCTGGGCTGGTATGGTATGATCCTGGGCTGGTATGGTATGATCCTGGTATGATATGGTATGATACTGGGCTGGTATGGTATGATATGGTATGATACAGGGCTGATACTGGGCTGGTATGGTATGATCTGGGCTGATACTGGGCTGTTATGGTATGATCTGGGCTGGTATGGTATGGTATGATATGGTATGATCTGGGCTGGTATGGTATGATATGGTATGATCTGGGAGTGAGAAAGAGGCTGTGAGCTGCAAGATGAAGGTATTATCCCATAGACATGCCCCCTGATGCCCCCTAATTCCCCCCCCACCCCCTACAGCCACAGAGTCCTAAATCACACAAAACACAAAGTCCAGGAATTAAGAGTTGTTAGAAAAGAGAATTAGTGGAGAGGGTAGAAGGGATGACTTGGTCCTGGGGATCAAAGGAACGGACGGAGTGAAAGAAAGAGTTTCTAATCTGTAGACGGAAGAGGAAGAGGAGGAGGAAGAGGAGGACTGGCAGAAAACGAGAGAACAGAGTGAGAAAGAACACCTCGCCTCTCATTAAAGCCCCTTGTTCATGTGGCGTTAGGATAGAGAGATGGAAGGAGGATGAAGGGATGGAGGAGAAATGTTGCTAATACATCCATCCTTTCCCCAGTGGGACCTATTTCGCCTGCCCTGTCTTCTGAGAAATCCCAGGCCTAAGCTAGGGCTCGCCTCTCTTGTCAATAAAACAGGATTTATCTTATTACTAACTAACTTCCTGGCTGAGAATTCCTCATGATTAATAGTAAAGTATGTTGTTTATAGGGTGCTGAGGCTAGGCAGGGACTACTGATGTTGGCTAGTGTGTTATGTTCTGATAAGCTATATTTCATGTTATTTTATGTTTTGTATGCTGTGCTTCTAATGACCGTCTCTTGGGTTTGTGTTTGTGTATGTGTTTGCAGTGGGTCCTCTGATAGGACGTTACTGTGGAACTAAGATCCCTCCTGAGATGACGTCGTCTACAGGTATCCTGTCTCTGTCCTTCCACACGGACATGGCCGTGGCCAAAGATGGCTTCTCTGCTCGCTACAACATGACACACAAAGAGGTCAGCGACAGTAAGTACCGGACCAGTCAGTACCTGAGGGAGATCTGTCTGTTTCTATTTTCTATTGGACCTTCAGAAAGGAGTGTCCTTATTCTGCAGTTTCATTGGTGGGTGTTGGTGGGTGTTGGTGCCTGTTGGTGCCTGTTGGTGCGTGTTGGTGCCTGTTGGTGCATGTGGTGCGTGTTGGTGGGTGGGTGCCTGTTGGTGCCTGTTGGTGCCTGTTGGTGTGTTGGTGCCTGTTGGTGCCTGTTGGTGCCTGTTGGTGCTTGTTGGTGGGTGGGTGCCTGTTGGTGCCTATTGGTGCGTGTTGGTGCCTGTTGGTGCCTGTGGGTGCCTGTTGGTGTGTTGGTGCCTGTTGGTGCCTGTTGGTGCCTGTTGGTGTGTTGGTGCCTGTTGGTGCGTGTTGATGAGTGTTGGTTAACCCTCCTCTCTTCAGGTCTTTATTTAATTGTCCACCTCTATAAATCAAATCATGAATTGATCCCTGTCTCTCCTCCCCCAGCTTTCCATTGCAGTAACGCGTTAGGTCTGGAGTCAGGGAAGATCTCTGACGACCAGATCACAGCCTCCTCATCCTTTTACGACAACACCTGGTTGCCACGGCAAGCCCGTCTTAACAACAATAACAACGCGTGGACCCCAAACGAGGACAGCAGCAAAGAGTTCATCCAGGTGAGACGGCAGGCTAAACCTCCATGTTAAATGACTATGGTAAACCTCCATGTTAAATGGTAAACCTCCATGTTAAATGATTATGGTAAACCTCCATGTTAAATGACTATGGTAAACCTCCATGTTAAATGACTATGGTAAACCTCCATGTGAAATGACTACGGTAAACCTCCATGTTAAATGACTATGGTAAACCTCCATGTTAAATGACTATGGTAAACCTCCATGTTAAATGACTATGGTAAACCTCCATGTTAAATGGTAAACCTCCATGTTAAATGACTATGGTAAACCTCCATGATAAATGACTATGGTAAACCTCCATGTTAAATGAACCTCCATGTTAAATGACTATGGTAAACCTCCATGTTAAATGGTAAACCGCCATGTTAAATGACTATGGTAAACCTCCATGTTAAATGGTAAACCTCCATGTTAAATGATTAAAACCTCAATGATAAATGACTATGGTAAACCTCCATGTTAAATGACTATGGTAAACCTCCATGTTAAATGACTATGGTAAACCTCCATGTTAAATGACTATGGTAAACCTCCATGTGAAATGGTAAACCTCCATGTTAAATGATTATGGTAAACCTCAATGATAAATGACTATGGTAAACCTCCATGTTAAATGACTATGGTAAACCTCCATGTTAAATGGTAAACCTCCATGTTAAGATTATGGTAAACCTCAATGATAAATGACTATGGTAAACCTCCATGTTAAATGACTATGGTAAACCTCAATGATAAATGACTATGGTAAACCTCCATGTTAAATGACTATGGTAAACCTCCATGTTAAATGACTATGGTAAACCTCAATGATAAATGACTATGGTAAACCTCCATGTTAAATGACTATGGTAAACCTCCATGTTAAATGACTATGGTAAACCTCCATGTTAAATGGTAAACCTCCATGTTAAATGACTATGGTAAACCTCCATGTTAAATGACTATGGTAAACCTCCATGTTAAATGGTAAACCTCCATGTTAAATGACTATGGTAAACCTCCATGTTAAATGACTATGGTAAACCTCCATGTTAAATGACTATGGTAAACCTCCATGTTAAATGACTATGGTAAACCTCCATGTTAAATGACTATGGTAAACCTCCATGTTAAATGACTATGGTAAACCTCCATGTTAAATGACTATGGTAAACCTCCATGTTAAATGACTATGGTAAACCTCCATGTTAAATGGTAAACCTCCATGTTAAATGACTATGGTAAATCTCCATGACTAAATGGTAAACCTCCATGTTAAATGACTATAATAAACCTCAATGATAAATGACTATGGTAAACCTCCATGTTAAATGGTAAACCGCCATGTTAAATGACTATAGTAAACCTCCATGTTAAATGACTATGGTAAACCTCCATGTTAAATGGTAAACCGCCATGTTAAATGACTATAGTAAACCTCAATGATAAATGACTACGGTAAACCTCCATGTTAAATGACTATGGTAAACCTCCATGTTAAATGACTATGGTAAACCTCCATGTTAAATGACTATGGTAAACCTCCATGTTAAATGACTATGGTAAACCTCCATGTTAAATGACTATGGTAAAAACCTCCATGTTAAATGACTATGGTAAACCTCCATGATAAATCGTAAACCTCCATGTTAAATGACTAAAAACCTCCATGTTAAATGACTATGGTAAACCTCCATGATAAATCGTAAACCTCCATGTTAAATGACTATAGTAAACCTCCATGTTAAATGACTATGGTAAACCTCCATGATAAATCGTAAACCTCCATGTTAAATGACTATAGTAAACCTCAATGATAAATGACTATGGTAAACCTCCATGTTAAATGACTATGGTAAACCTCCATGTTAATTGACTATGGTAAACCTCCATGTTAATTGACTATGGTAAACCTCCATGTTAAATTACTATGGTAAACCTCCATGATAAATCGTAAACCTCCATGTTAAATGACTATGGTAAACCTCCATGATAAATCGTAAACCTCCATGTTACATGACTATGGTAAACCTCAATGATAAATGACTATGGTAAACCTCCATGATAAATGGTAAACCTCCATGTTAAATACTTTCCAGGTCCATACCCAAATAGTTCAAACTACTAATTTTAAAAATTACTCTCTCCAGAAATAAGTCACTCACTGTTGCCGCCTGCTACCGACCCCCCTCAGCTCCCAGCTGTGCCCTGGACACCATTTGTGAATTGATCGCCCCCCAATCTAGCTTCAGAGTTTGTTCTGTTAGGTGACCTAAACTGGGATAAGCTTAACACCCCAGCAGTCCTACAATCTAAGATAGATGCCCTCAATCTCACACAAATCATCAAGGAACCCACCAGGTACAACCCTAAATCTGTAAACAAGGGCACCCTCATAGACGTCATCCTGACCAAATGGCCCTCCAAATATACCTCTGCTGTATTCAACCAGGATCTCAGCGATCACTGCCTCATTGCCTGTATCCGCTACGGATCCGCAGTCAAACGACCACCCCTCATCACTGTCAAACGCTCCCTAAAAACTTCTGTGAGCAGGCCTTTCTAATCGACCTGGCCCGGGTATCCTGGAAGGACATTGACCTCATCCGGTCAGTTGAGGATGCCTGGTCATTCTTTAAAAGTAACTTCCTCACCATTTTAGATAAGCATGCTCCGTTCAAAAAATGCAGAACTAAGAACAGATATAGCCCTTGGTTCACTCCAGACCTGACTGCCCTCGACCAGCACAAAAACATCTTGTGGCGGACTGCAATAGCATCGAATAGTCCCCGCGATATGCAACTGTTCAGGGAAGTCAGGAACCAATACACGCAGTCAGTCAGGAAAGCAAAGGCCAGCTTCTTCAGGCAGAAATTTGCATCCTGTAGCTCTAACTCCCAAAAATTCTGGGACACTGTAAAGTCCATGGAGAACAAGAGCACCTCCTCCTAGCTGCCCACTGCACTGAGGCTAGGTAACATGGTCACCACCGATAAATCCATGATTATCGAAAACTTCAACAAGCATTTCTCAACGGCTGGCCATGCCTTCCTCCTGGCTACTCCAACCTCGGCCAACAGCTCCGCCACCCCGGCAGCTACTCGCCCAAGCGTCTCCAGGTTCTCCTTTACCCAAATCCAGCAGATGTTCTGAAAGAGCTGCAAAACCTGGACCCGTACAAATCAGCTGGGCTTGACAATCTGGACCCTCTATTTCTGAAACTATCCGCTGCCATTGTCGCAACCCCTAATTTCTTCAGCCTCCTGAGGTTGAAGAGGCGCTGCTGCGCCTTCCTCACGATGCTGTCTGTGTGAGTGGACAAATTCAGTTTGTCTGTGATGTGTATGCCGAGGAACTTAAAACTTGCTACCCTCTCCACTACTGTTCCATCGATGTGGATGGGGGGGTGTTCCCTCTGCTGTTTCCTGAAGTCCACAATCATCTCCTTAGTTTTGTTGACGTTGAGTGTGAGGTTATTTTCCTGACACCACACTCCGAGGGCCCTCACCTCCTCCCTGTAGGCCGTCTCGTCGTTGTTGGTAATCAAGCCTACCACTGTTGTGTCGTCCGCAAACTTGATGATTGAGTTGGAGGCGTGCGTGGCCACGCAGTCATGGGTGAACAGGGAGTACAGGAGAAGGCTCAGAACGCACCCTTGTGGGGCCCCAGTGTTGAGGATCAGCGGGGAGGAGATGTTGTTGCCTACCCTCACCACCTGGGGCGGCCCGTCAGGAAGTCCAGTACCCAGTTGCACAGGGCGGGGTCGAGACCCAGGGTCTCGAGCTTGATGACGAGCTTGGATGGTACTATGGTGTTGAATGCCGAGCTGTAGTCGATGAACAGCATTCTCACATAGGTATTCCTCTTGTCCAGATGGGTTAGGGCAGTGTGCAGTGTGGTTGAGATTGCATCGTCTGTGGACCTATTTGGGCGGTAAGCAAATTGGAGTGGGTCAAGGGTGTCAGGTAGGGTGGAGGTGATGTGGTCCTTGACTAGTCTCTCAAAGCACTTCATGATGACGGATGTGAGTGCTACGGGCGGTAGTCGTTTAGCTCAGTTACCTTAGCTTTCTTGGGAACAGGAACAATGGTGGCCCTCTTGAAGCATGTGGGAACAGCAGACTGGTATAGGGATTGATTGAATATGTCCGTAAACACACCGGCCAGCTGGTCTGCGCATGCTCTGAGGGCGCGGCTGGATAACACGTTTAAATGTCTTACTCACTTCGGCTGCAGTGAAGGAGAGACCGCATGTTTCCGTTGCAGGCCGTGTCAGTGGCACTGTATTGTCCTCAAAGCGGGCAAAAAAGTTATTTAGTCTGCCTGGGAGCAAGACATCCTGGTCCGTGACTGGGCTGGGTTTCTTCCTGTAGTCCGTGATTGACTGTAGACCCTGCCACATGCCTCTTGTGTCTGAGCCGTTGAATTGAGATTCTACTTTGTCTCTGTACTGGCGCTTAGCTTGATTGATAGCCTTGCGGAGGGAATAGCTGCACTGTTTGTATTCAGCCATGTTACCAGACACCTTGCCCTGATTAAAAGCAGTGGTTCGTGCCTTCAGTTTCACACGAATGCTGCCATCAATCCACGGTTTCTGGTTAGGGAATGTTTTAATCGTTGCTATGGGAACGACATCTTCAACGCACGTTCTAATGAACTCGCACACCGTATCAGCGTATTCGTCAATGTTGTTGTCTGACGCAATACGAAACATCTCCCAGTCCACGTGATGGAAGCAGTCTTGGAGTGTGGAGTCAGCTTGGTCGGACCAGCGTTGGACAGACCTCAGCGTGGGAGCTTCTTGTTTTAGTTTCTGTCTGTAGGCAGGGATCAACAAAATGGAGTCGTGGTCAGCTTTTCCGAAAGGGGGCGGGGCAGGGCCTTATATGCGTCTCGGAAGTTAGAGTAACAATGATCCAGGGTCTTTCCACCCCTGGTTGCGCAATCGATATGCTGATAAAATTTAGGGAGTCTTGTTTTCAGATTAGCCTTGTTAAAATCCCCAGCTACAATGAATGCAGCCTCCGGATAAATCGTTTCCAGTTTGCAGAGAGTTAAATAAAGTTCGTTCAGAGCCATCGATGTGTCTGCTTGGGGGGGGATATATACGGCTGTGATTATAATCGAAGAGAATTCTCTTGGTAGATAATGCGGTCTACATTTGATTGTGAGGAATTCTAAATCAGGTGAACAGAAGGATTTGAGTTCCTGTGATGTAAATGATGTAAATATATCACTAGCCACTTTAAACAATGCTACCTTATATAATGTTACTTACCCTACATTGTTCATCTCATATGCATACGTTGATACTGTACTCTATATCATCGACTGCATCCTTATGTAATCCATGTATCACTAGCCACTTTAACTATGCCACTTGGTTTACATACTTATCTCATATGTATATACTGTACTCGATATCATCTACTGTATCTTGCCTATGCTGCTCTGTACCATCACTCATTCATATATCCTTATGTACATATTCTTTATCCCCTTACACTGTGTATAAGACAGTAGTTTTTTTGGAATTGTTAGTTAGATTACTTGCTCGTTATTACTGCATTGTCGGAACTAGAAGCACAAGCATTTCGCTACACTCGCATTAACATCTGCTAACCATGTGTATGTGACAAATAAAATTTGATTTGATTTGATTTGATTTTATTACCAGCCTGTTCAACCTCTCTTTCATATCGTCTGAGATCCCCAAGGATTGGAAAGCTGCCGCAGTCATCCCCCTCTTCAAAGGGGGAGACACCCTGGACCCAAACTCTAACAGACCTATATCCATCCTGCCCTGTCTATCTAAGGTCTTCGAAAGCCAAGTCAACAAACAGGTCACTGACCATCTCGAATCCCACCGTACCTTCTCCACTGTGCAATCTGGTTTCCGAGCCGGTCACGGGTGCACCTCAGCCACGCTCAAGGTACTAAACGATATCATAACCGCCATCGATAAAAGACAGTACTGTGCAGCCGTCTTCATCGACCTTGCCAAGGCTTTCGACTCTGTCAATCACCATATTCTTATTGGCAGACTCAGTAGCCTCGGTTTTTCTAATGACTGCCTTGCCTGGTTCACCAACTACTTTGCAGACAGAGTTCAGTGTGTCAAATCGGAGGGCATGCTGTCCGGTCCTCTGGCAGTCTCTATGGGGGTGCCACAGGGTTCAATTCTCGGGCCGACTCTTTTCTCTGTATATATCAATGATGTTGCTCTTGCTGCGGGTCATTCCCTGATCCACCTCTACGAAGACGACACCATTCTGTATATTTCCGGCCCGTCCTTGGACACTGTGCTATCTAACCTCTAAACGAGCTTCAATGCCATACAACACTCCTTCCGTGGCCTCCAACTGCTCTTAAACGCTAGTAAAACCAAATGCAGACTGAAGTGAAGAGGAAATTCAGCAATTCTTGGAGGGCAATAAAAGTTGCTTAGTCAACCTGGTTTTAGCTTTGCTGTGGTAGTCTATGGTAGGCCCTGTGTTCCTTTTCCACCTCTTTCTCCTCATCTTCTTCCTTCTCCTTCTCCTTCCTCCCATCTTTTGGGATAGTTGCCAGTACAGTGTAGCAGTGACAGTTTGTGGCAGTCTGTAGAGCTGTGACGGTGTGTGGGAGTGTGCTGCCATGCCTGCCTTCCTGCAGAGGGCCCAGCTGTTGTCCTGTGTTAGCCCCTAGCTGCCTGTGTTAGCCCCTGCCTGCTGCCTGTGTTAGCCCCTAGCTGCCTGTGTTAGCCCCTAGCTGCCTGTGTTAGCCCCTAGCTGCCTGCCTGCTGTTGTCCTGTGTTAGCCCCTAGCTGCCTGCCTGCTGTTGTCCTGTGTTAGCCCCTAGCTGCCTGCCTGCTGTTGTCCTGTGTTAGCCCCTAGCTGCCTGTGTTAGCCCCTAGCTGCCTGTGTTAGCCCCTAGCTGCCTGTGTTAGCCCCTAGCTGCCTGTGTTAGCCCCTAGCTGTCCTGTGTTAGCCCCTAGCTTCCTGTGTTAGCCCCTAGCTGACTGCCTGCTGCTGTTGTCCTGTGTTAGTCCCTAGCTGCCTGTCTGCTGTTGTCCTGTGTTAGCCCCTAGCTGCCTGTGTTAGCCCCTAGCTGTCCTGTGTTAGCCCCTAGCTGCCTGCCTGCTGTTGTCCTGTGTTAGCCCCTAGCTGTCTGTGTTAGCCCCTAGCTTCCTGTGTTAGCCCCTAGCTGACTGCCTGCTGTTGTCCTGTGTTAGACCCTAGCTGCCTGCCTGCTGTTGTCCTGTGTTAGCCCCTAGCTGTCTATGTTAGCCCCTAGCTGTCTGTGTTAGCCCCTAGCTGCCTGCCTGCCTTCCTGTCTGTCTGTCTGCATGTCTGTCTGCATGTCTGCCTGCCTGTATGCCTGCCTGTATGCCTGTCTGCCTCCCTGTATGCCTGCCTGTCTGCCTGTCTACCTGTTTGCCTGTCTGTCTGTCTGTCTGCCTTTTTGTCTCCCTGCCAGTCTCTCTCCCACCCTGCCTGCCTTCCTCTCTGCCTCAGACAGCCCATCTTGACAAACAGCTGTCATAAATGCCAGCATGCCTCTCCAGCATACATCTTAAGCCCGGTCCCAAATGGCACCCTTTTGACCAAAACCATATGGGAATAGAGGCACTGTTTAGGGTGTTATTTGGGACCTAACCTTAGAGCTACCAAAGGCATGTGTGTTACTGCAGTGCTGTGTGTTGGCTGAAGGGCCACGTGTGGCTGTGGTGCACTCGAGGTATGTTAACATGTCAATTTCCAACGCACAAGTGGTTATCTCCACCCTGCTACCACGAAAAGACTTCCACCCTGCCACAATACAGCGGGTAAACACAAGTATTTCCTGTGACTGTGCCTCAAAGCCAAATGTTTTCCTGGCCCACCACTCCACCCTGGACTTGAACAGCCTCTATGACCAGGTCCACCTCTACAAGGCAGCAGTGCCCACCTTTGCCCGGACTCTAAAGGACATCGCTCTCAAACGTATCCCCAACACTTCACACAGGAGCAACAGATCAATAGACACCCCACCCAGACCAGCGAGACCCCCTCCCAGACCTGCAGGACCCCCCCCTGGACCTACACATAGAGGACCCACGCCAAGAGGAATTACACCCAGACCACAGTACACCCAGACACATCCACACCCCCACCCCAACCAATCAACACCCCCCATGTCAACCATGCCCACACCCCATTTAGGCCCCCTCAGATCAGACCTATGCCACTCCTGCCCACCCCATGCACCCCACCCCCGCAAAGAGGGCCTCAACATGGAAGCCACACATACGCCCAGGTAGTGAGCGGGCAAACAGTCCCAACCCCCACTCTCACACTCGCCCAAGCCAATGGCATGTACCAGATGCTCAGCAGGCTCTGCTCACACTTACTGGCCTGAGGCCAAACCACGACCAACAACATTGGACACTCTATGGAACAAAAAGCCTTCACTATATCATCCTGGAATATCCAAGGCCTGAGGTCATCTGCCTTTGGCCTAAAGAGCAGAAACCCGGACTTCACCAAAGAAATCGGTAATACAGACATTGTCATCCTGCAAGAAACCTGGTATAGAGGAGACGGACCCACTGGTTGCCCTCTAGGTGACAGAGAGCTGGTAGTCCCATCCACCAAACTACCAGGTGTGAAACAGGGAAGGGACTCAGGGGGTATGCTAATTTGGTATAGAGCAGACCTAATTCACTCCATTAAATTAATCAAAACAGGAACATTCTACATTTGGCTAGAAATTCAAAAGGAAATTATCCTAACAGAGAAAAATGTCCTCCTGTGTGCTACCTATATCCCCCCACTAGAATCCCCATATTTTAATGAAGACAGCTTCTCCATCCTGGAGGGGGAAATCAATCATTTCCAGGCCCAGGGACATGTACTAGTCTGTGGCGACCTAAATGCCAGAACCGGACAAGAACCTGACACCCTCAGCACACAGGGGGACAAACACCTGCCTGGAGGTGACAGCATTCCCTCCCACATATGCCCCCCTAGGCACAACTATGACAACATAACCAACAAAAACAGGTCACAACTCCTGCAGCTCTGTCGCACGCTGGGTATGTACATAGTCAACGGTAGGCTTCGAGGGGACTCCTATGGTAGGTACACCTATAGCTCATCTCTTGGCAGTAGTACTGTAGACTACTTTATCACTGACCTCAACCCAGAGTCTCTCAGAGCGTTCACAGTCGGCCCACTGACACCCCTTTCAGACCACAGCAAAATCACAGTCTACTTAAACAGAGCAATACTCAATCATGAGGCATCAAAGCCAAAGGAACTGAGTAACATTAAGAAATGCTATAGATGGAAGGAATGCAGTTTGGAAACCTACCAAAAAACAATTAGGCAACAACAAATTCAATCCCTTTTAGACAATTTCCTGGGTAAAACATTCCACTGTAATAGTGAAGGTGTAAACTTGGCAGTAGAAAATCTTAACAGTATATTTGACCTCTCAGCTTCCCTATCAAATCTAAAAATCTCAAATAGATAACCGAAGAAAATTAACAATAATGACAAATGGTTTGATGAAGAATGCAAAAATCTAAGAAATTGAGAAACCTGTCCAACCAAAAACATAGAGACCCGGAAAACCTGAGTCTACGCCTTCACTATGGTGAATCACTAAAACAATACAGAAATACACTACGGAAAAAGAAGGAACAGCATGTCAGAAATCAGCTCAATGTAATTGAAGAATCCATAGACTCTAACCACTTCTGGGAAAATTGGAAAACACTAAACAAACAACAACACGAAGAATTATCTATCCAAAATGGAGATGTATGGGTAAACCACTTCTCCAATCTTTTTGGCTCTATAACAAAGAATAAAGAGCAAAAACATATACATGATCAAATACAGATCTTAGAATCAACTATTAAAGACTACCAGAACCCACTGGATTCTCCAATTACATTGAATGAGTTACAGGACAAAATAAAAACCCTCCAACCCAAAAAGTCGTGTGGTGTTGATGGTATCCTCAATGAAATGATCAAATATACAGACAACAAATTCCAATTGGCTATACTAAAACTCTTTAACATCATCCTTAGCTCTGGCATCTTCCCCAATATTTGGAACCAAGGACTGATCACCCCAATCCACAAAAGTGGAGACAAATTTGACCCCAATAACTACCGTGGAATATGCATCAACAGTAACCTTGGGAAAATCCTCTGCATTATCATTAACAGCAGACTCGTACATTTCCTCAATGAAAACAATGTACTGAGCAAATGTCAAATTGGCTTTTTACCAAATTACCGTACAACAGACCATGTATTCACCCTGCACACCCTAATTGACAACCAAACAAACCAAAACAAAGGCAAAGTCTTCTCATGCTTTGTTGATTTCAAAAAAGCCTTCGACTCAATTTGGCATGAGGGTCTGCTATACAAACTGATGGAAAGTGGTGTTGGGGGTAAAACATACAACATTATAAAATCCATGTACCCAAACAACAAGTGTGCGGTTAAAATTGGCAAAAAACACACAAACTTCTTCACACAGGGTCGTGGGGTTAGACAGGGATGCAGCTTAAGCCCCACCCTCTTCAACATATATATCAATGAATTGACGCGGGCACTAGAAAAGTCTGCAGCACCCGGCCTCACCCTACTAGAATCTGAAGTCAAATGTCTGCTGTTTGCTGATGATCTGGTGCTTCTGTCACCAACCAAGGAGGGCCTACAGCAGCACCTAGATCTTATGCACAGATTCTGTCAGACCTGGGCCCTGACAGTAAATCTCAGTAAGACCAAAAGAATGGTGTTCCAAAAAAGGTCCAGTCACCAGGACCACAAATACAAATTCCATCTAGACACTGTTGCCCTAGAGCACACAAAAAACTATACATACCTTGGCCTAAACATCAGCGCCACAGGTAACTTCCACAAAGCTGTGAACGATCGGAGAGACAAGGCAAGAAGGGCATTCTATGCCATCAAAAGGAACATAAATTTCAACATACCAATTAGGATTTGGCTAAAAATACTTGAATCAGTCATAGAGCCCATTGCCCTTTATGGTTGTGAGGTCTGGGGTCCGCTCACCAACCAAGATTTCACAAAATGGGACAAACACCAAATTGAGACTCTGCACGCAGAATTCTGCAAAAATATCCTCTGTGTACAACGTAGAACACCAAATAATGCATGCAGAGCAGAATTAGGCCGATACCCACTAATTATCAAAATCCAGAAAAGAGCCGTTGAATTCTATAACCACCTAAAAGGAAGCGATTCCCAAACCTTCCACAACAAAGCCATCATCTACAGAGAGATGAACCTGGAGAAGAGTCCCCTAAGCAAGCTGGTCCTGGCTGGGCTGTGTGCTTAGGGTCATTGTCCTGCTGTAACAAAAACACACCCTACAGAGCCTCAGGACAGCAGTACAATTAGACCCAACCAAATCATGAGAAAACAAAAAGATAATTACTTGACACATTGGAAAGAATTAACAAAAAAACAGAGCAAACTAGAATGCTATTTGGCCCTACACAGAGAGTACACAGCGGCAGAATACCTGACCACTGTGACTGACCCAAAATTAAGGAAAGCTTTGACTATGTACAGACTCAGTGAGCATAGCCTTGCTATTGAGAAAGGCCGCCGTAGGCAGACATGGCTCTCAAGAGAAGACAGGCTATGTGCACAATGCCCACAAAATGAGGTGGAAACTGAGCTGCACTTCCTAACCTCCTGCCCAATGTATGACCATATTAGAGAGACATATTTCCCTCAGATTACACAGATCCACAAAGAATTCGAAAACAAATCCAATTTAGAAAAACTCCCATATCTACTGGGTGAAATTCCACAGTGTGCCATCACAGCAGCAAGATTTGTGACCTGTTGCCACGAGAAAAGGGCAACCAGTGAAGAACACACACCATTGTAAATACAACTCATATTTATGCTTATTTATTTTATCTTGTGTCCTTTACCATTTGTACATTGTTAAAACACTGTATATATAATATGACATTTGTAATGTCTTTATAGTTTTGAAACTTCTGTATGTGTCATGTTTACTGTTAATTTTTATTGTTTATTTCACTTTATATATTATCTACCTCACTTGCTTTGGCAATGTTAACACATGTTTCCCATGCCAATAAAGCCCCTTGAATTGAATTGAATTGAATTGAGAGAGACAGACAGAGAGACAGAGACATAGAGACAGAGACAGAGAGACAGAGAGACAGAGAGAGACAAAGACAGAGAGACAGAGCGAGAGAGAGAAACTTCTGTATGTGTAATGTTTACTGTTAATTTTTGTTGTTTTTCACTTTATATATTCACTTTGTATGTTGTCTACCTCACTTGCTTTGGCAATGTTAACACATGTTTCCCATGCCAATAAAGCCCTTGAATTGAATTGAGAGACAGAGAGACAGAGAGACAGAGAGACAGAGAGACAGAGAGAGACAAAGACAGAGAGACAGAGAGACAGAGACAGAGAGAGAGAGAGAGAGAGGGTGTAATGTTTACTGTTAATTTTTGTTGTTTTTCACTTTATATATTCACTTTGTATGTTGTCTTCCTCACTTGCTTTGGCAATGTTAACACATGTTTCCCATGCCAATAAAGCCCTTGAATTGAATTGAGAGACAGAGAGACAGAGAGACAGAGAGACAGAGAGACAGAGAGAGACAAAGACAGAGAGACAGAGAGACAGAGACAGAGAGAGAGAAGGGGGAATGCATCCTCTTTCTATATCGCTTTCCTTTAGGTTGTTGTGGAATTTAACATCCATTTTCTGGATTTAATCATTAGTGGGTATATTCCTAATTCTGCTCTGCATTATTTGAGGTTTTGCTTTGTACGCGGATTATATTTTTGACAGAATTCTGCAGAGTTTCAATTTGGTGTTTGTCCATTTTGTGAGAGGAGAGGAAATTCAGTAACTCTTGGAGGACTTTGAAAGTTGCTACGACACCATGGTTTTTGCAGTTCCTATGGTAGTCTGTGGTCTGAGTCTGTAAATAGTCAAGGCTTTTCTTAGTTCTGGGTCAGTCACAGTGCTCAGGTGTTCTGACACTGGGTCAGTCACGGTGGTCAGGTGTTCTGCCACTGGGTCAGTCACAGTGGTCAGGTGTTCTGCCACTGGGTCAGTCACAGTGGTCAGATGTTCTGCCACTGGGTCAGTCACGGTGGTCAGGTATTCTGACACTGGGTCAGTCACAGTGGTCAGGTGTTCTGACACTGGGCCAGTCACGGTGGTCAGGTATTCTGACACTGGGTCAGTCACGGTGGTCAGGTGTTCTGACACTGGGTCAGTCATGGTGGTCAGGAGTTCTGCCACTGGGTCAGTCACGGTGGTCAGGTATTCTGCACTGTGCAGCTTCTGTATGGGCCAGATAGCATTCCAATTTCTTTTGTTTTTTTGGTTGATTCTTTCCAATGTGTTTTAGGAATATAATTTGTTTGTGGTCCTGGCATCTGGACCTTTTTTGGAACACCATTATTTTGGTCTTACTGAGATTTACTGTCAGGGCCCAGGTGTGACAGAATCTGTGCGGAAGATCTAGGTGCTGCTGTAGGCCATCCTTGGTTGGTGACAGAAGCACCAGATCAATCGCAAACAGTAGACATTTGACTTCAGATTCTAGTAGGGTGAGGCCGGGTGCTGCAGACTGTTCTAGTGCCCTCACCAATTTGTTGATATATATATATATATATATATATTGAAGAGGGTGGGGCTCAAGCTGCATCCCTGACTCACCCCCACGGCCCTGTGGAAAGTAATCTGTGTTTTTATTGACAATCTTGACCACACACTTATTGTTTTAGTTACATGATTTTATTATATTTTATATTTATCATATATTTATAATAATAATAATATCATATATCTATATTATCGTAGATCTGATGTTTTACCCCCAACAACAGTTTCCCTCAGTTTATATAGCAGGCCCACATTCCAAATTGAGTCAAAAGCTTTTTTGAAATCAACAAAGCATGACAAGACTTTGCTTTTGTTTGTTTGTTAATTATGGTGTGCAGGCTGTATACGTGGTCTGTAGTCCGATATTTTTGGTAAGAAGCCAATTTCACATTTGCTCAAGACATTGGAAATATTGGAGTCTACTGTTGGTGAGAGGATTTTCCCGAGGTTACTGTTGACACAGATTCCGCTGTAATTATTGCTGTAATTCCGCTGTAATTAATTATCGATCAGACCGTAGTTCCAAATAGTGGGGAAGATGCCAGAGCTGAGGATAATACTGATGAGTTTATCTTTCCACAGGTGCATGTTCATTAATTGTTTATGGTTCATTGAACAAGCATGGGAAACAGTGTTTAAACCCTTTACAATGAAGATCTGTGAAGTTATTTGGATTTTTTACAAATTATCATTGAAAGACAGGGTCCTGAAAAAGGGATGTTTCTTTTTTTGCTGAGTTTGTGTTTGTGACCAATAACATTTGATTTGATTTGGAAAGGCACATACCTGTCTATTTAGAGTCCCAAAGTTGACAGTGCATGTCAGAGAAAAACTAAGCCATGAGGTCGAAGGAATTGTCTGTAGAGCTCTGAGATAGGATTGTGTCGAGGCACAGATCTTGGGAAGGGTACCAAAAATGTAAGGTCCCCAAGAACACAGTGTCCTCCATCATTCTTAAATTGAATAAGTTTCAAACCACTCTTCCTAGAGATGGCCACCTGGCCAAACTGAGCAATCAGAGGAGCAGGGCCTTGGTCAGGGACGAGAACAAGAACCCAATGGTCACTCTGACAGAGCTCCAGAGTTCATCTGTGGAGATGGACAACTACAGTGGGGAGAACGAGTATTTGATACACTGCCGATTTTGCAGGTTCAGAAAATCCAGAAAATCACATTGTATGATTTTTAAGTAATTCATTTGCATTTTATTGCATGACATAAGTATTTGATAGATCAGAAAAGCAGAACGTAATATTTGGTACAGAAACCTTTGTTTGCAATTACAGAGATCATACGTTTCCTGTAGTTCTTGACTAGGTTTGCACACACTGCGGCAGGGATTTTGGCCCACTCCTCCATACAGACCTTCTCCAGGTCCTTCAGGTTTTGGGGCTGTCACTGGGAAATACGGACTTTCAGCTCCCTCCAAATATTTTCTATTGGCTTCAGGTCTTATGGAGCCACTCCTTAGTTGCCCTGGCTGTGTGTTTTGGGTCGTTGTCATGCTGGAAGAGCCAGCCACGACCCATCTTCAATGCTCATACTGAGGGAAGGAGGTTGTTGGCCAAGATCTCGCGATACATGGCCCTATCCATCCTCCCCTCAATACGGTGCAGTCGTCCTGTCCCCTTTGCAGAAAAGCATCCCCAAAGAACGATGTTTCCACCTCCATGCTTCCTGCAAACACGGAGAGTGGAGTTTAGACCAAAAAGCTCTATTTTTGTCTCATCAGACCACATGACCTTCTCCCATTCCTCCTCTGGATGATCCAGATGGTCATTGGCAAACTTCAGATGGGCCTGGATATGCGCTGGCTTGAGCAGGGGGACCTTGCGTACACTGCAGGATTTTAATCCATGACGGCGTAGTGTGTTACTAATGGTTCTCTTTGAGACTGTGGTCCCAGCTCTCTTCAAGTCATTGACTAGGTCCTTCCGTGGAGTTCTGGGCTTATCCCTCACCTTCCTCGTGATCATTGATGCCCCACGAGGGGAGATCTTGAATGGAGCCCCAGACTGAGGTTGATTGACCGTCATCTTTAACTTCTTCCCATTTCTAATAATTGCGCCGACAGTTGTTGCCTTCTCACCAAGCTGCTTGCCTATTGTCCTGTAGCCCATCCCAGCCTTGTGCATGTCTACAATTTTATCCCTGATGTCCTTACACCCTCTCTGGTCTTGGCCATTGTGGAGAGGTTGGAGTCTCTTTGATTGAGTGTGTGGACAGGTGTCTTTTATACAGGTAACGAGTTCAAACAGGTGCAGTTAATACAGGTAATGAGTGGAGAACAGGAGGGTTTCTTAAAGAAAAACTAACAGGTCTGTGAGAGCCGGAATTCTTATTGGTTGGTAGGTGATCAAATACTTAAAAATGCAAACTCCTCAGTAAAAGGCACACGACAGCCCGCTTGGATTTTGCCAAAAGCCACCTAAGGAACTCTCAGACCATGAGAAACAAGATTCTCTGGTCTGATGAAACCACGATTGAACTCTTTGGCCTGAATGCCAAGCGTTTCGTCTGGAGGAAACCTGGCACCATCCCTACTGTGAAGCATGGTGGTGGCAGCATCCTGCTGTGGGAATGTTTTTCAGCTGTAGGGACTGGGAGACTGGTAGGATCAAGGGAAAGATGAACAGAGAAAGGACACAGAGATCCTTAATGAAAACCTGCTCCAGAGTGCTCAGGACCTCAGACTGGGACGAAGTTTCACCTTACAGCAGGACAATGACCCTAAGCACACAGCCCAGCCAAGACAACGCAGGAGTGGCTTCGGGACAAGTCTCTGAATGTCTTTGAGTGGCCCAGGCAGAGCCCAAACTTGAACCTGATCGAACATCTCTGGAGAGACCTGAAAATAGCTGTGTGTCGATGATATTTCAGTTTTTTTAAATTTGTTATAATTTTGATAAAATGTTCTCAAAGGTTGTAACGAAATGTGGAAAAAGTGTTTTAAATACTTTCCAAATGGAAAGTTTTCTAGGTGTTTTGGGTTGGATTGGATTAAAATGAAAAATGAATGAAGAATGAATGAAAAAGTGTTTTGAATTCTTTCCAAATGGATATATTTCGGTTTTCTAGGTCTGTGTGTTTTGGGTTGGATTGGATTTGTGTTGGTTTGTCAATTTCTTTCTTAGGTTTTTGAACTCTTCATCAAACCATTTCTCATTGCTGTTATTTTTTTAATGTGATATGTCAGCTGATATGTCAAATACACTGTTCAGGCTTTCTACTGCTCAGTTTACACCTTCACTATTTCAGGGAAATATTTTGTCCAGGAAGTAGCAGGGATTTGTTGTTCTTTTGTTTCTACACTGTCTTCCTTACTTCTATTGCCTTTCTTGATAGCATGCAGCTTGCTGGACTTCTGGTATATGGTATTTTTCTGTTCAAGTAGGCTGTGATTTTGCTGTCGTGTGATAGGGGTGTTAGTGGGCTGACTGTGAACACTCTGAGAGACTCTGGGTTTAGGTATGACAGGAAGTTGTGACCCGGTTTTGTTGCTTACTTGCATCTGGGGGAGGGAATGCTGTCACCTCCAGGTAGGTGTTTGTCCCCCTGTGTTTGTTGAGAGTGTCAGGTTCTGGTCCAGTTCTGGTGTTGCTAGGTCACCACAGACTGTTGCTAGGTCACCACAGACTGTTGCTAGGTCACCACAGACTGTTGCTAGGTCACCACAGACGGTCACCACAGAATGTTGCTAGGTCACCACAGAATGTTGCTAGGTCACCACAGACTGTTGCTAGGTCACCACAGACTGTTGCTAGGTCACCACCACAAATGGTTGATCTCCTTTTCTAGGATGGAGAAATGATCTTTATTAAAGTATAAGGATTATATAGAGGGAGGACATTTCTCTCTTGAGATCATGTCCTTACTTATTTCTAACCAAATGTAAAATGCTCCTGTGTTGATTAATTTAATAGATTAGGTTATGTCTGATCTAGTCCCTGTTTCACACCTGGTAGTGTGGTGGATGGGGCTACCAGCTCTCTGTAACCTAGAGGGAAACCAGTGGGTCTGTTTTCTCTATAATCTCTCTATATCATCCACCATGGTTCTTGGTTCTTGTGATTTAAACCAAATAAAAATGTCAAAATCAAATTTGATTGGTCAAACACATATTTAGCAGATGTTATTGGTCAAACACATATTTAGCAGATGTTATTGTGGGTGTAGTGAAATGCTTGTGTTCCTAGCTCCAACAGTGCAGTAGTATCCTAACAATTCACAACAATACACACAAATCTAATATTATAGTAATGGAATTAAGAAATATATCAATATTAGGATGAGCAATGTTGGAGAGAATTTGACTAAAATGCAGTAGAATACAATACAGTATATACATATGAAATGAGTAAAGCAGTATGCACACATTATTAAAGTGACTAGTGATTATATGTATAGTTTATGTATATGGGGCAGCAGCCTCTAAGGTGCAGGGTTGAGTAACCAGGTGGTAGCCGGCTAGTGATGGCTATTTAACAGTCTGATGGCTTTAAGATATAAGCTGTTTCAGTCTCTCTGTCCCAGCTTCGATGCACCTGTACTGACCTCGCCTTCTGGATGATCTAGCCTTCCTGTGACATCGGGTGGTGTAGGTGTCCTGGAGGCCAGGTAGTTTGCCCCCGGTGATGCGTTGTGCAGACCTCACTACCCTCTGGAGAGCCTTACGGTTATGGGCGGAGCAGCTGCCGTACCAGGCGGTGATACAGCCCGACAGGATGCTCTCAATTGTGCATCTGTAAAAGTTTGTCAGGGTTTTAGGTGACAAGCCAAATTTCTTCAGCCTCCTGAGGTTGAAGAGGCACTGTTGGGCCTTCTTCATCACACTGTCTGTGTGGATTGTCATATCGTCAGTTATGTGTACACCATGGAACTTAAAGCTTTGTTGATGTTGAGGGAGAGGTTGTTTTCACCTCTACGCCAGGGCTCTCACCACCTCCCTGTAGGCTGCCTTGTCCCTGTTGGTAATCAGGCCTACTATGGTTGTTGTCTGAAAACTTGATGATTGAGTTGGAGGTGTGTGTGGCCACGCAGTCATGGGTGAACAGGGAGTACAGGAGAGGGCTGAGAACGCACCCTTGTGGGGCTCCTGTGTTGAGGATCAGCGAAGTGGAGGTGTTGTTTCCTACCTTCACCACCTGGGGGCGGTCCGTCAGGAAGTCCAGAACGGACTTGAATGGAACACTAGTCACTTTAATAATGTTTACACATTGCTTTACTCATCTCATATGTATATACTGTATTATATTCACTACACGCAAAATAACATCTGCTAAATATGGGTATGTGACCAATACAATTTGATTTGATTTGATTTTCTCTCCCTCTCGCTTCTCTTCATCACTATTCATTATCAGATGTTCTAGAATCCTCCGTGTCTCATGGCAGAGAGTAGGCAGCTGATTCTGATTCCATGTATGCATCCCAAAAGGCACGCCTATTCGCTGTATATTGCATTACTTTTGACAAGGACCCATAGGGTCCAAGGTTGTGCACTATACAAGCCATTTGAAACACACACATTCTCTCTGTGTTCTGTTTTGTCCTCCTGGGCGGGCGCCGCCTGATGATGAGAAGGAGGTGAGGCGAGGCCCCTCTCCTCTTGTGTCCTCTTGTCTCCTCTTGTCTCCTCTCCTCTCACACTCCTCTCCTCTACTCTCCTTTCCTCTAATCTCCTCTCCTCTAATGTCCTTTCCTCTCCTTTCCTCTCCTCTCCTCTCTTCTAATCTCCTCTCTTCTCTTTTCCCCTCCCCTCCCATCACTTCCTCTCATCTCCTCTTCCTCTCCTCTCATCTAATCTGCTCTCATCTCCCCTCCCCTAATCTCCTCTGCTCTCCTCTAATCTCCTCTCCCATCCTCTAATCTCCCCTCCCTTAATCTCCTCTCCTCTCCTCTCCTCTCCTCTCCTCTCCTCTCCTCTCCTCTCCTCTCCTCTCCTCTCCTCTCCCTCTCCTCTCTCCTCTCCTCTCCTCTCCTCTCCTCTCCTCTCCTCTCCTCTCCCTCTCTACACATCTAATATCCAGTATAGCCCCTGGTAGTGTTCCTATTCCAGTATAGACCCTGGTAGTGTTCCTATTCCCAGTATAGACCCTGGTAGTGTTCCTATTCCAGTATAGATCCTGGTAGTGTTCCTATTCCCAGTATAGACCCTGGTAGTGTTCCTATTCCATTATAGACCCTGGTAGTGTATATATTCCAGTATAGACCCTGGTAGTGTTCCTATTCCATTATGGACCCTGGTAGTGTTCCTATTCCAGTATAGACCCTGGTAGTGTTCCTATTCCAGTATAGACCCTGGTAGTGTTCCTGTCCCAGTATAGACCCTGGTAGTGTTCCTGTCCCAGTATAGACCCTGGTAGTGTTTATATTCCAGTATAGACCCTGGTAGTGTTTATATTCCAGTATAGACCCTGGTAGTG
Source organism: Oncorhynchus tshawytscha (assembly GCF_018296145.1). Taxonomy (NCBI): domain Eukaryota; kingdom Metazoa; phylum Chordata; class Actinopteri; order Salmoniformes; family Salmonidae; genus Oncorhynchus; species Oncorhynchus tshawytscha. The sequence continues at coordinate 79,130,894 of NC_056431.1, forward strand.
TTCCTAGTCCAGTATAGACCCTGGTAGTATTTATATTCCATTATAGATCCTGGTAGTATTCCTAGTCCATTATAGATCCTGGTAGTGTTTATATTCCAGTATAGACCCTGGTAGTGTTCCTAGTCCAGTATAGACCCTGGTAGTGTTCCTATTCCAGTATAGACCCTGGTAGTATTCCTAGTCCATTATAGATCCTTGTAGTGTTTATATTCCAGTATAGACCCTGGTAGTGTTCCTAGTCTAGTATAGACCCTGGTAGTGTTCCTAGTCCAGTATAGACCCTGGTAGTATTTATATTCCATTATAGATCCTGGTAGTATTCCTAGTCCATTATAGATCCTGGTAGTGTTTATATTCCAGTATAGACCCTGGTAGTGTTCCTAGTCCAGTATAGACCCTGGTAGTGTTCCTATTCCAGTATAGACCCTGGTAGTATTCCTAGTCCATTATAGATCCTTGTAGTGTTTATATTCCAGTATAGACCCTGGTAGTGTTCCTAGTCTAGTATAGACCCTGGTAGTGTTCCTAGTCCATTATAGACCCTGGTAGTGTTCCTGTCCCAGTATAGACCCTGGTAGTGTTCCTATTCCAGTATAGACCCTGGTAGTGTTCCTATTCCCAGTATAGACCCTGGTAGTGTTCCTATTCCAGTATAGACCCTGGTAGTGTTCCTGTCCCAGTATAGACCCTGGTAGTGTTCCTATTCCAGTATAGACCCTGGTAGTGTTTATATTCCAGTATAGACCCTGGTAGTGTTTATATTCCAGTATAGACCCTGGTAGTGTTCCTATTCCAGTATAGACCCTGGTAGTGTTCCTATTCCAGTATAGACCCTGGTAGTGTTTCTATTCCAGTATAGACCCTGGTAGTGTTCCTAGTCCATTATAGATCCTTGTAGTGTTTATATTCCAGTATAGACCCTGGTAGTGTTCCTAGTCTAGTATAGACCCTGGTAGTGTTCCTAGTCCATTATAGACCCTGGTAGTGTTCCTGTCCCAGTATAGACCCTGGTAGTGTTCCTATTCCAGTATAGACCCTGGTAGTGTTCCTATTCCCAGTATAGACCCTGGTAGTGTTCCTATTCCAGTATAGACCCTGGTAGTGTTCCTATTCCAGTATAGACCCTGGTAGTGTTCCTATTCCAGTATAGACCCTGGTAGTGTTTCTATTCCAGTATAGACCCTGGTAGTGTTCCTATTCCAGTATAGACCCTGGTAGTGTTCCTATTTCAGTATAGACCCTGGTAGTGTTTCTATTCCAGTATAGACCCTGGTAGTGTTCCTAGTCCATTATAGATCCTTGTAGTGTTTATATTCCAGTATAGACCCTGGTAGTGTTCCTAGTCTAGTATAGACCCTGGTAGTGTTTCTATTCCAGTATAGACCCTGGTAGTGTTCCTATTCCAGTATAGACCCTGGTAGTGTTCCTAGTCTAGTATAGACCCTGGTAGTGTTTCTATTCCAGTATAGACCCTGGTAGTGTTCCTATTCCACATAGCATTATCAGAGCAGAATAGGAAGGTGATTATCGGTATTGTGTGCAGAGAAGATATAATGAGTACTATCAATCAGAGAGAGAGAGAGAGAGAGAGAGAGAGAGAGAGAGAGAGAGAGAGAGAGAGAGAGAGAGAGAGAGAGAGAGAGAGAGAGAGAGAGAGAGAGAGAGAGAGACTCCCATATCTACTGGGTGAAATTCCACAGTGTGACATCACAGTAGCAAGATTTGTGACCTGTTGCCACGAGAAAAGGGCAACCAGTGAAGAACAAACACCATTGTAAATACAACCCATATTTATGCTTATTTATTTTATCTTGTGTCCTTTAACCATTTGTACATTGTTAAAACACTGTATATATATATAATATGACATTTGTTACATTTCTTTATTGTTTTGAAACTTCTGTATGTGTAATGTTTACTGTTCATTTTTATTGTTTATTTAACTTTATATATTCACTTTATATATTATCTACCTCACTTGCTTTGGCAATGTTAACACATGTTTCCCATGCCAATAAAACCCTTGAATTGAATTGAATTGAGAGAGAGAGAGAGAGAGATCTCAGAACTGAGGCTGATGGACTGAAATGATCACTCTCTCTCTCTTCCTCCCAATCTCTCCCTTCTCTATCTCTCTTCCCATGCAATCACAAGCTCTCTCCTCTCACCATCTTCATCTCTCTCACTACTTTCTCTCTCGCTGTCCTCTGTTTTTGAGGTGGGGATGTGACAGGGTTCTCTGTGCTGTACACTGCTTTGCAGTGCTGTGGTTTGAAATTGGCAATTTGTAATGTACATAAACTGAATTAAATGTGTAAATGTCCTTGTCTCCCCCAGGTGGATCTCCATGTCCTGAAGGTGTTGACGGGTATCGCTACCCAGGGAGCGGTGTCCAAGGAGACCCAGAAGTCCTACTACGTCATCACCTTTAAGCTGGAGGTCAGCACCAACGGAGAGGACTGGATGGTCTACCGATATGGCAAGAACCACAAGGTAGGACACAGAGACACGCAGAGACACGCTGAGACACGCAGAGACACACAGAGACACGCTGAGACACGCTGAGACACGCTGAGACACACAGAGACACGCTGAGACACGCTGAGACACGCAGAGACACACAGAGACACGCTGAGACACGCTGAGACACGCTGAGACACGCTGAGACACGCTGAGACACGCAGAGACACGCTGAGACTCACAGAGACACGCAGAGACACGCTGAGACACGACACGCTGAGACACACTGAGACACGCAGAGACACGCTGAGACTCACAGAGACACGCTGAGACACGCTGAGACACACTGAGACACGCTGAGACACGCTGAGACACACAGAGACACGCTGAGACATACAGAGACACGCAGAGACACGCAGAGACACGCTGAGACACGCTGAGACACGCGGAGACACGCTGAGACACGCTGAGACACGCTGAGACACGCTGAGACACACGGTTACCTGGCCATATAGCCAAGGTTACCTGACAGACCAGAACAAGGTTAGCTGACAGACCAGAACAAGGTTACCTGACAGACCAGAACAAGGTTACCTGACAGACCAGAACAAGGTACAGACCAGAACGAGGTTACCTGACAGACCAGAACAAGGTACAGACCAGAACAAGGTTACCTGTCAGACCAGAACGAATGGTATTCTCTGTGTGTTTTAAATCAGCCTGCTATTCATCATCCCACTGTGGTAGCTGTCACTATCACCTGTACAATACACACACACAGAGACACAGAGCATGGGACTGTGAGGCTACGGTGCTAGTAGAGCTGTTATTGGTCCCGGAGAGGAAAGGAGAGGAGAGGAGAGGTAGGTTTTTCCATCTCCCTCTCCCTCTCCCCCTCCCTGTTAGTGGGTACGTGTGTTTGTCCTGTGGTTGTACATGGCATATCCATCACACACAGAGAGGCCTCTGGGATGTCCCGGCTGTAGTGTATTCCACTTCCTGCCTTTGACAAGCCCTCAGTTTCCTTCAGATCCAATGCTGCAGGGAGAAACCAAAGACACAGACTAGCCACGAAAGCTCTCCCAGAGCACCAAGTGTCCCACAAAGCCTCTAGTCCTCTCCCAGACTTAAAATCTAGATTGATGGATAACTTCATGTTATACGTGTGGGAACAAAAGTATGACAGCTTTTGAGTTTGAGTCTTTAACTTTGAGAGATTTTATTAGATTTGTGCTTGGAGTCTGTGAGGACATATACTGTGCAGGGTTAAAGGGGGCGATCGTTGACCAGTAGGAAGAAGAACATAGAGTGAAAGCCAGACATGTTAAAAGGAGAGAAGATTGAGTAGATTAGATAGATTTAAGGTTTTGATTAGGAGGGTTGTCTTTAAAGATATTTAAATATTTTATAGATTGAGTAGATTTGGATTACAACGGACTGTGGCTGTGAAAACATACAGTATGTAGGTTGAAAGGGACAGTGACCCATGCAGGGCAGGGCCACAGAGCCACAGGGCCACAGAGCCACAGAGCCACATGGCCACAGAGCCACATGGCCACAGAGCCACATGGCCACAGAGCCACATGGCCACAGGGCCACAGAGCCACAGGCCACAGGCCACAGAGCCACAGGCCACATGGCCACAGGGCCACAGGGCCACAGAGCCACATGGTCACAGAGCCACATGGCCACAGAGCCACATGGCCACAGAACCACATGGCCACAGAGCCACATGGCCACAGGGCCACAGAGCCACATGGCCATAGAGCCACATGGCCACAGGGCCACAGGGCCAGCCACAGAGCCACAGGCCACAGAGCCACAGGGCCACATCCACAGAGCCACAGAGCCACATGGCCACATGGGCCACAGAGCCACATGGCCACAGAGCCACAGAGCCACCACAGGCCACAGGGCCACAGAGCCACATGGCCACAGAGCCACAGAGCCACATGGCCACAGGGCCACAGAGCCACATGGCCACAGAGTCACAGAGCCACATGGCCACAGAGCCACATGGCCACAGAGCCACATGGCCACAGGGCCAGAGCCAGAGCCACAGAGCCACAGAGCCACAGAGCCACAGAGCCACAGAGCCACATGGCCACAGAGCCACATGGCCACAGAGTCACATGTCCACAGAGTCACAGAGCCACATGGCCACAGGGCCACAGAGCCACATGGCCACAGAGTCACATGGTCACAGAGCAGAGTCACAGAGCCACATGGTCACAGAGTCACAGAGCCACATGGCCACAGGGCCACAGAGCCACAGGGCCACATGGCCACAGAGCCACATGGCCACAGAGCCACATGGCCACAGAGCCACATGGCCACAGAGCCACAGAGCCACAGAGCCACATGGCCACAGAGCCACATGGCCACAGAGTCCACAGAGCCACATGGCCACCACAGAGCCACAGAGCCACATGGAGCCACAGAGCCACATGGCCACAGAGCCACAGAGCCACATGGCCAGAGTCAGAGCCACATGGCCACAGAGTCACATGGTCACAGAGCCACAGAGCCACATGGTCACAGAGTCAGCCAGAGCCACATGCCACATGCCACAGAGCCACAGAGCCACATGGCCACAGAGCCACAGGCCACAGAGCCACAGGGCCACAGAGCCACCAGAGCCACATGGCCACAGAGCCACATGGCCACATGGCCACAGAGCCACATGGCCACAGAGCCACATGGCCACAGAGCCACAGAGCCACATGGTATTGACCCACAGAGCCACATGGCCACAGAGCCACAGGGCCATCATCTATATATATATATATATATGTTTATATATAAACTGACTATACAAAACATTAAGAACACCTGCTCTTTCCATGACAGACTGACCAGGTGAAAGCTATGATCCCCTTTTGACGTCACGTGTGGCTCTGTGGCTCTGTGGCCATGTGGCTCTGTGACTCTGTGGCCGTGTTAAATCCACTCCAATAAGTGTAGATGAAGAGGAGGAGACGGGTTAAATCCACTCCAATCAGTGTAGATGAAGAGGAGGAGACGGGTTAAATCCACTCCAATCAGTGAGGATGAAGAGGAGGAGACGGGTTAAATCCACTCCAATCAGTGTAGATGAAGAGGAGGAGACTTTAATCCAATCAGTGTAGATGAAGAGGAGGAGAAATCGGGTTAAGGGGAGGAGACGGGTTCCACTCCAATCAGTGAGGATGAAGGGGAGGAGACGGGTTAAATCCACTCCAATCAGTGAGGATGAAGGAGAGGACACGGGTTAAATCCACTTCAATCAGTGTAGATGAAGAGGAGGAGACGGGTTAAATCCACTCCAATCAGTGTAGATGAAGAGGAGGAGACGGGTTAAATCCATTCCAATCAGTGTAGATGAAGAGGAGGAGACGGGTTAAATCCACTCCAATCAGTGAGGATGAAGGGGAGGAGACGGGTTAAATCCACTTCAATCAGTGTAGATGAAGAGGAGGAGACGGGTTAATTCCACTCCAATCAGTGAGGATGAAGGGGAGGAGACGGGTTAAATCCACTCCAATCAGTGAGGATGAAGGAGAGGAGACGGGTTAAATCCACTTCAATCAGTGTAGATGAAGGGGAGGAGCCGGGTTAAATCCACTCCAATCAGTGTAGATGAAGGGGAGGAGACGGGTTAAATCCACTCCAATCAGTGTAGATGAAGGGGAGGAGACGGGTTAAATCCACTCCAATCAGTGTAGATGAAGGGGAGGAGACGGGTTAAATCCACTTCAATCAGTGTAGATGAAGAGGGAGGAGACGGGTTAAATCCACTCCAATCAGTGTAGTGAGGAGGAGATAAATCCACTTCAATCAGATGAAGAGGAGGAGACGGGTTAAATCCACTCCAATCAGTGTAGATGAGACGGGTTAAATCCACTCCAATCAGTGTAGATGAAGAGGAGGAGACGGGTTAAATCCACTCCAATCAGTGTAGATGAAGGGGAGGAGACGGGTTAAATCCACTTCAATCAGTGTAGATGAAGAGGAGGAGACGGGTTAAATCCACTTCAATCAGTGTAGATGAAGAGGAGGAGACGGGTTGAAGAAGGATTTTAAAGCCTTGAGACAATTGAGACATGGATTGTGTAAGTTTGCCATTCAGAAGGTGAATGGGTAAGACAACAGATTGAAGTGCCTTTGAACGGGGTACGGTGGTAGGTACCAGGTGTACCGGTTTGTGTCAAGAACTGCAATGCTGCAGTGAGGGAGGTGGGGAGGGGAGAGGGGGAGGGGTGAGGGAGGTGGGAGGTGGGGAGGGAGGGGGAGGGGTGTGGGAGGTGGGGAGGGGTGAGGGGTGAGGGAGGTGGGGAGGGAGATGGGAGGGGTGAGGGAGGTGGGATGTGGGGAGGGAGGTGGGAGTGGTGATGACTAGTGTAAAACAACAATAATGACAGGGCTGTGTGGGACCCACTGTTCCCCTAATCTGACTTTAAAGCTCAGCTTTGGTGCCCAGGCAGTTTCCAGACATAAATATTAAGTCTATCCTACAGAGACTAGCTAGCCCTCTGACAGGAGGAGATATATATTAAGTCTATCCTACAGAGACTAGCTAGCCCTCTGACAGGAGGAGATATATATGAAGTCTATCCTACAGAGACTAGCTAGCCCTCTGACAGGAGGAGATATATATGAAGTCTATCCTACAGAGACTAGCTAGCCCTCTGACAGGAGGAGATATATATTAAGTCTATCCTACAGAGACTAGCTAGCCCTCTGACAGGGGGAGATATACGCACCGTTCAAAAGTTTGGGGTCACTTAGAAATGTCCTTGTCTTTGAAAGAAAGCACATTTTTTGTCTATTAAAATAACATTAAAAAACACCAGTCTCCACGTCAACAAGATGCGACTCTGAGATGCTGGCCTCTATGCAGAGTTGTAAAGAAAAAAGACTTTATGGTGAAAGCACACCATGCGATTATGTTAGGTCAGCACCTAGTCACAGAAACCCATACAGACATTTTCCAGCCAAGGAGAGGGCTCACAAAAGTCAGAAATAGCAATTAAATTAATCACTAACCTTTGATGATCTTCATCAGATGGCACTCACAGGACTTCATGTTACACAATGCATGTATGTTTTGTTCGATAAAGTTCATATTTACATCCAAAAATCTCAGTTTACATTGGCGCGTTGTGGTCAGAAATGCATCATCTCAAACAAACATCCGGTGAAAGTGCAGAGAGCCACATCAAATGACAGAAATACTCATCATAAACATCGATCTAAGATACAAGTGTTACACATACGATTAAAGATAAACTTCTCCTTAATGAAACCCCTGTGTCAGATTTCAAAAAGGCTTTACAGCGAAAGCACACCATGCGATTATGTTAGGTCAGCGCCAAGCCACAGATAACCACACAGCCATTTTCCAACCAAGGAGAGGTGTCACAAAAGTCAGAAATAGCATTCAAATTAATCACTTACCTTTGATGATCTTCATCAGATGGCACTCCCAGGTCTCCATGTTAGACAATAAATGTTTGTTTTGCTCGATAAAGTCCATCATTTATGTCCAAATATGTCCTTTTTGTTCACGCGTTTAGTCCAGTAATCCAAATGCACAATGCGCAGGCAATAAGTCCAGACGAAAAAGTTTTAAAAAAGCACTCATTTATTGTTGAACTGGAATCCCAGTTCAACAATAAATGACTGATTTGTTCCATAAAGTTCCATGGAGTCCATCATTTATGTCCAAATAGCCACTTGTTGTTAACGTGTTCAGCCCAGTAATCCATCTTCATGAGGCGCGAGCACTACGTCCAGACAAAAACACGAAAAATTCCATTACAGGTCATAGAAACATGTCAAACTATGTATGTAATCAATCTTTAGGATGTTTTTATCATAAATCTTCAATAATATTCCAACTGGACAATTCCTTTGTCTGTAGAAATGAAAAGGAACGGAGCCTGCACTCACCTCCGCACGCGTGACTTAGTTCCTGGCATTCAGCCAGACCCCTGATTCAAACAGCTCTTATTCGCTCCCCTTCATAGTAGAAGCCTGAAACAATGTTCTAAATACTGTTGACATCTAGTGGAAGCCGTAGAAAGTGCAATATGACTCCATAGACACTGTATATTGGATAGGCAATCACTTGAAAAACTACAAACCTCAGATTTCCCACTTCCTGTTTGGATTTTTCGCAGGTTTTTGCCTGCCATAGAGTGTTTTCTATACAAATCTACTAATAATATGCATATCCTATCGTCTGGGCATGCTTTTCATCTGGACGTCAAAATACTGCCCCCTACCCCAAAGAAGTTTTAAGATGGGCAAAAGAACAGCATCCCGGAGTCGCCTCTTCACTGTTGACGTTGAGACTGGTGTTTTGCGGGTACTATTTCATGAAGCTGCCAGCTGAGGACTTGTGAGGCGTCTGTTTCGCAAACTAGACACTCTAATGCATCTTGCTCAGTTGTGCACCAGGGCCTCCCACTCCTCTTTCTATTCTGGGTAGAGACAGTTTGTGTTGTTCTGTGAAGGGAGTAGTACACAGCATTGTACGAGATCATCAGTTTCTTTGCAATTTCTCACATGGAATAGCCTTCATTTCTCAGAACAAGAATAGACTGATGAGTTTCAGAAGAAAGTTCTTTGTTTCTGGCCATTTGAGCCCGTAATCAAACCCACAAATGCTGATCCTCTTCTTCTCTTCTACACATTCTATATCTATCTATTCTTCTCTTCTACATCTCTTCAACATTCTATATCTATCACTAGATCTTTTCAGTGTTTTATAGTGGTCTGTGAATAGCTTGAGCCAAGTCATCGTCACTCTCTTCCTTCCTGAATCTCTCTACACTCCTCCCCCTTCCTCCTCCCTCATCCTCTCCTCCCTCCTCTTCCTTCCTGGATCTCTCCTCCCCCTCCCTTCTACCCCCTCTCTCCTCCCTAAGCTGCGTTCCATTTTTTCCCAAGAAAGACATATGAGAAAGCAATCAGAGTGGAGGCAATTTATGTTGTTTTTACAAAAGTTATTTTGCAACAAAATATAAAACGTTTTTGGTGCTTGGAGGTGACAGCCAAAATGAACGGCCGTTCGTTGGACTAATGCTGCTTTTTACTGGCGGTTACAGGATTTATTGTGAAACAGGCTTCACACACGCACACATACAAACACACACACACACAATTCTCCATACATCCATCCATGTGACAGAAAGTCTCTAGAAACACAGCCATTGTCACAGAACATTATGTTGATTTGTAACATAGTTAAAAATGCCATTAAAGCTATGTTATATTGAACCATATGGTGAGAGAGAGAGAGAGAGAGAGAGAGAGAGAGAGAGAGAGAGAGAGAGAGAGAGAGAGAGAGGGAGAGGTAGAGGGAGAGGGACAGAGAGGGAGAGGGAGAGAGGAGAGAGAGAGAGAGAGAGAGAGAGAGAGAGAGAGAATACAATAGTTATGCATGGAACTATAGACAAACCATGCAATAATCTGAGAACGGCGCTCAAAAAAATAAAATAGATTCACCATGTTGGAGTCAACAGAAATCAGAAATAACATTATAAATATTCACTTACCTTTGATGATCTTCATCAGAATGCACCCCCAGGAATCCCAGTTCCACCATAAATGTTTGATTTGTTCGATAAAGTTCATAATTTATGTCCAAACAGCTTCTTTTGTTAGGGCGTTTAGTACACAAACCCAAACGCGCATGCAGGTCCAGCCGAACGTCGGACAAAAAGTTCAAAAAGTGATATTACAGGTCGTCGAAACTTGTCAAACTAAGTATAGAATCAGTCTTTAGGATGTTTTTATCATAGATCTTCAATTACGTTCCGACCTGAGAATTCCTGTAGAAAAGTAAAGGAACGCAGCTCCCTCATGTGACATGCACGTGACCAGCGCGTGGCAACATAACCAATATTCCACTGTATATTTAATAGGGGCTGATTTGAAAACCAACTGAGTTGAAAACCTACAAGCCTCAGATTTCCCACCTCCTGTTTGGATTTTTTCTCAGGTTTTTGCCTGTCATATGAGTTCTGTTCTACTCACAGACATCATTCAAACAGTTTTAGAAACTTCAGAGTGTTTTCTATCCAATACCACTAATAATATGCGTATACTGGGACTGAGGAGCGGGGCGTTTACTCTGGGCACCTTTCATCCAAGCTACTCAATACTGCCCCTGCAGCCATATGAAGTTAACAGGAATATGGAGCCTGGAAAGTTCTGGAAAAGAACAACAGAGTTGTTGGCAGTAGACGACACCTCGTTCTCTCCTAATCTGTTCTGTCATTTCTCAGTTCCCGAGAGAGGATGGTTTCTAGAATCGAAGAAGTGTCCTCTTTCTAAATGGAACAGAATGGTCAATATTTCAATCAACTCTGTTCCTCTTTTTGGACTAAGAAAGACTTTCTCTCAGCTTCTACTTCGGTTTGTGTGTTGTGTGGTCTTCCCTGATTCATAACATGGTGACAGAGATACAGTGGGGCAAAAAAGTATTTAGTCAGCCACCAATTGTGCAAGTTCTCCCACTTAAAAAGATGAGAGAGGCCTATAATTTTCATCATAGGTACACTTCAACTATGACAGACAAAATAAGAAAAAAAATCCAGAAAATCACATTGTAGGATTTTTAATGATTTTATTTGCAAATTATGGTGGAAAATAAGTATTTGGTCAATAACAAAAGTTTATCTCAATACAAGTTTATATACCCTTTGTTGGCATTGACAGAGGTCAAACGTTTTCTGTAAGTCTTCACAAGGTTTTCACACACTGTTGCTGGTATTTTGGCCCATTCCTCCATGCAGATCTCCTCTAGGCCAGTGATGTTTTGGGGCTGTTGCTGGGGAACACGGACTTTCAATTCCCTCCAAAGACTTTCTATGGGGTTGAGATCTGGAGACTGGCTAGGCCACTCCAGGACCTTGAAATGCTTCTTACGAAGCCACTCCTTCGTTGCCCGGGCGGTATGTTTGGGATCATTGTCATGCTGAAAGACCCAGCCACGTTTCATCTTCAATGCCCTTGCTGATGGAAGGAGGTTTTCACTCAAAATCTCACGATACATGGCCCCATTCATTCTTTCCTTTACATGGATCAGTCGTCCTGGTCCCTTTACAGAAAAACAGCCCCAAAGCATGATGTTTCCACCCCCATGCTTCACAGTAGGTATGGTGTTCTTTGGATGCAACTCAGCATTCTTTGTCCTCCAAACATGACGTGTTGAGTTTTTTGTTGGCAATGTTTTCTATAAGTCTTCACATCTTTTTAAGTGGGAGAACTTGCACAATTGGCTGACTAAATTATTTTTTGCCCCACTGTAGGTGTGTACATGAGGCACAGCGTGATCATGAGCATATCTGTAAGAAAATTATAAAACTTTATCTTCAATTTCCGTAAAGCTTTTTAGGGAATTATAACCCTGTGTCCTCTCTGGTAACCCAGGACAGGGACAATATGGCTGGGGACTTCTCTGTCCTCTCTGATAACCTCTCTGATAACCTAGGGCAGGGACAACATGGGTGGGGACTTCTCTGTCCTCTCTGGTAACCCAGGACAGGGACAACATGGCTGGGGCCTTCTCTGTCCTCTCTGGTAACCCAGGACAGGGACAACATGGCTGGGGCCTTCTCTGTCCTCTCTGGTAACCCAGGACAGGGGCAACATGGCTGGGGCCTTCTTTAACCTAGCACAGGGTCATCTCTGCCAGTAACAGCAGCATGGCTGGGCCTCACTAGACTGTGTGACTGGCTGGCCGGCTGGTTGGCTGGTTGGCTGGGTCTCACTAGGCTGTGTGACTGGCTGGCTGGCTGGCTGGTTGGCTGGTTGGTTGGCTGGGCCTCACTAGGCTGTGTGACTGGCTGGCTGGCTGGTTGGCTGGTTGGCTGGGTCTCACTAGGCTGTGTGACTGGCTGGCTGGTTGGCTGAGCCTCACTAGGCTGTGTGACTGGCTGGCTGGCTGGTTGGCTGGCTGGTTGGCTGGGCCTCACTAGGCTGTGTGACTGGCTGGCTGGCTGGTTGGCTGGTTGGCTGGGCCTCACTAGGCTGTGTGACTGGCTGGTTGGCTGGGCCTCACTGGGCCTCACTAGGCTGTGTGACTGCCTGGCTGGCTGGTTGGCTGGCTGGTTGGCTGGGCCTCACTAGGCTGTGTGACTGGCTGGCTGGCTGGCTGGTTGGCTGGCTGGTTGGCTGGGCCTCACTAGGCTGTGTGATTGGCTGGCTGGCTGGCTGGCTGGGCCTCACTAGGCTGTGTGACTGGCTGGCTGACTGGCTGGCTGGTTGGCTGATTGGCTGGGCCTCACTAGACTGTGTGACTGGCTGGCTGGCTGGATGGATGGCTGGTTGGCTGGCTGGTTGGCTGGGCCTCACTAGACTGTGTGACTGGCTGGCTGGCTGGCTGGCTAGTTGGCTGGCTGGCTGGCTGGTTGGCTGGGCCTCACTAGACTGTGTGACTGGCTGGCTGGCTGGCTGGCTGGCTGGTTGGCTGGCTGGTTGGCTGGGCCTCACTAGGCTGTGTGACTGGCTGGCTGGCTGGCTGGCTGGTTGGCTGGGCCTCACTAGGCTGTGTGACTGGCTGGCTGGCTGGCTGGCTGGCTGGCTGGCTGGCTGGCTGGCTGGTGGCTGGCTGGTTGGCTGGGCCTCACTAGGCTGTGTGACTGGCTGGCTGGCTGGCTGGCTGGCTGGTCATCCACTGGTCTCTCCAATAACCTAGGAGAGGTCACAGGTTCACACAGACCAGACAGGGTGCTGCTGGATTAGAGACAGGCTTCAGTTCAGCAACATCATCAGATTTCCCCCCAGCTGGGCAGACCCAGGGGAACAGCCTCTTACAGGCTGGCTGGCTGAATGTTCTCTGGCTCTATGAAGGATCTTAACAGGCTGTCTCAGAGCTGTTCCCCCCAGTCCCCCCTCCTGTCCCCCAGCCCGGCACCTTGGAGACAGCCAGCTGGAACCAGCTCCTACTGTTAACATCTTCATCTGGAGACAGAGAGAGAGAGAGAGAGAGAGGGGTGAAGCAAGAGGGAGGAGAGGGGAAGGAGCCGACCATGCAGAGAGAGAGACAAGAGGGAGAAGAGGGGAAGTCACCGACCATGCCGAGAGAGAGAGACAAGAGAGAGGAGAGGGGAAGGATCCGGCCATGCCGAGAGAGAGGGGTGAAGCAAGAGGGAGGAGAGGGGAAGGAGCCGACCATGCCGAGAGAGAGAGACAAGAGAGAGGAGAGGGGAAGGCGCTGGGGGCATGCCGAGAGAGAGACAAGAGAGAGGAGAGGGGGAAGGAGCCGGCCATGCCGAGAGAGAGAGAAGAGAGAGGAGAGGGGAAGGAGACGGGCATGCCGAGAGAGAGAGACAAGAGAGAGGAGAGGGGAAGGCGCCGGGCATGCCGAGAGAGAGAGACAAGAGAGAGGAGAGGGGAAGGAGCCGGCCATGCCGAGAGAGAGAGACAAGAGAGAGGAGAGGGGAAGGAGCCGGCCATGCCGAGCGAGAGAGACAAGAGAGAGGAGAGGGGAAGGAGCCGGCCATGCCGAGCGAGAGAGACAAGAGAGAGGAGAGGGGAAGGAGCCGGCCATGCCGAGCGAGAGAGACAAGAGAGAGGAGAGGGGAAGGCGCCGACCATGCCGAGAGAGAGAGACAAGAGAGAGGAGAGGGGGAAGGAGCCGGCCATGCCGAGAGAGAGGGGTGAAGCAAGAGGGAGGAGAGGGGAAGGAGCCGACCATGCCGAGAGAGAGACAAGAGAGAGGAGAGGGGAAGGCGCTGGGGGCATGCCGAGAGAGAGAGACAAGAGAGGGGAGAGGGGGAAGGAGCCGGCCATGCCGAGCGAGAGAGAGAAGAGAGAGGAGAGGGGGAAGGAGCCGGCCATGCCGAGCGAGAGAGACAAGAGAGAGGAGAGGGGGAAGGAGCCGGCCATGCCGAGAGAGAGAGACAAGAGAGGGAGAGGGGAAGGAGCCGGCCATGCCGAGCGAGAGAGAGAAGAGAGAGGAGAGGGGAAGGAGCCGGCCATGCTGAGCGAGAGAGACAAGAGAGAGGAGAGGGGAAGGAGCCGGCCATGCCAAGAGAGACAAGAGAGAGGAGAGGGGAAGGAGCCGGCCATGCCGAGAGAGACAAGAGAGAGGAGAAAGGGGGGAAAGAAGTGGAGGAATACTGACTTCTGCAAAGCAGTGAACCATATCTCCTCTGGTGGAATCAGCTTCAACAGAAACCCGGCAGAACGAAGGCAACAGAAGAGAAGCAGGGAATGTGGAGGCTATATACAGGGGGTATCGGTACTGAGTCAATGTGGAGGCTATATACAGGGGGTATCGGTACTGAGTCAATGTGGAGGCTATATACAGGGGGTATCGGTACTGAGTCAATGTGGAGGCTATATACAGGGGGTATCGGTACTGAGTCAATGTGGAGGCTATATACAGGGGGTATCGGTACTGAGTCAATGTGGAGGCTATATACAGGGGGTATCGGTACTGAGTCAATGTGGAGGCTATATACAGGGGGTATCGGTACTGAGTCAATGTGGAGGCTATATACAGGGGGTATCGGTACTGAGTCAATGTGGAGGCTATATACAGGGGGTATCGGTACTGAGTCAATGTGGAGGCTATATACAGGGGGTATCGGTACTGAGTCAATGTGGAGGCTATATACAGGGGGTACCGGTACAGAGTCAATGTGGAGGCTATATACAGGGGGTACCAGTACTGAGTCAATGTGGAGGCTATATACAGGGGGTACCGGTACAGAGTCAATGTGGAGGCTATATACAAGGGGTACCGGTACAGAGTCAATGTGCTGGGGAACTGGTTAGTCGAGGTAATGGAGGTAATATGTACATGTAGGTAGAGTTAAAGTGAATATGCATAGATAATAAGAGAGTAGCAGCAGCATAAAATAGGGGGACAATGCAAATAGTTTGGGTAGCCCTTTGATTAGCTGTTCAGGAGTCTTATGGCTTGGGGGTAGAAGCTGTTAAGAAACCTTTTGGACCTGGACTTGGCGCTCCGGTACTGGGCCTCACTAGGCTGTGTGACTGGCTGGCTGGCTGGCTGGCTGGCTGCTTGCCGTGTTGTAGCAGAGAGAACCGTTTCTGACTTGGGGTGACTGGAATCTTTGGGCCCTTCCTCTGACACTGCCTGGTATAGAAGTCCTGGATGACAGGACACACAGAGCTATCCCAGACAACCCTGAGACTACCACACACAGAGCTACCACACACAGAGCTACCACACACAGAGCTACCACACACAGAGCTATCCCAGACAACCCTGAGACTACCACACACAGAGCTATCCCAGACAACCCTGAGACTACCACACACAGAGCTATCCCAGACAACCCTGAGACTACCACACACAGAGCTATCCCAGACAACCCTGAGACTACCACACACAGAGCTATCCCAGACAACCCTGAGACTACCACACACAGAGCTATCCCAGACAACCCTGAGACTACCACACACAGAGCTATCCCAGACAACCCTGAGACTACCACACACAGAGCTATCCCAGACAACTCTGAGACTACGGCCGAGAACAGGAACAAGTACCACAAGTCCTGCTACGACCTCCGCAGAGTCATCAAAACAAGCAAAAGGATAATATAGGAATAATGTGGAATCATATTACACAGGTTCTGACGATTATGGATTACAGAGGAAGACCCAACCGTGATCTGATCAACAATGACTCTCTACCAGACAAACTCAGTGCATTTTATGCTTTCACATCAACAACATCGTGCCGGGTGTGAGGGCCGTCACCGACCCAGAGGATTCGGGGAGATCTCGCTGTCTGAAGCCGACGTGAGAAAGGTCTTTAATCAGGTCAACACCCACAAGGCCGTGGAGCCCTGACAGTATTTCAGGGCGCGTTCTCAGAGCATGTGCAGAAGAGCTGGCCGACATATTCACAGTAATTTTCACCCTCTCCTTGTCCCAGTCTGTAATCCCCATATGTTTTAAAATGACCAACATCATTCATGTCCCTTCATGCCACAGTGACTACCGCCCGATATGACTCACATCTGTAATCAGGAAGTGAGAGGCTGGTTAGGGCTCACATCAACTCCAGCATCCCAGACACCCTAGACCCACTCCGACCCACTCCGATTTGAACCCTGAACCCTGATCACCGGTGATGATGAGACAATGACAGGGAGGAGGTCAGAGACCTGGCAGTGTGGTGCCAGAACAACAACCTCGCCCTCAATGTCAGTAACACAAAGGAGCTGATCGTTGACTCCAGAAAACGAGGACGTCCCCATCCTCATCGACGGGGCTGTAGTGGAGCAGGTCGAGAGCTTCAAGTTCCTCGGTGTCCAAATCACCAAAGACTTAAAATGGTCCGAACACACACAGTCATGAAGAAGGTGGTGCCTCTTCCCCCTCAGGAGGTTTTTGCCCTCAAATCCTCAAAAAACTTCTACAGCTGAGAGCCTTTTGACTGGATGCATCACTGCCTGGTATGTGGTGGTATGGCACTAGCACCGCCCTGGATCGCATGGCGCTACAGAAGGTGGTGCGGGGAGGCCGGAATATCACTGGGACCCAAAACATATCTACCTCCATCATTCCAGTATCCCTGTCTCATTGTAAACATGGTGTACATAGTATGGTATTAACTGACCCTGTATATAGTATGGTATTAACTGACCCTGTATATAGTATGGTATTAACTGACCCTGTATATAGTATGGTACTAACTGACCCTGTATATAGTATGGTATTAACTGACCCTGTATATAGTATGGTACTAACTGACCCTGTATATAGTATGGTATTAACTGACCCTGTATATAGTATGGTACTAACTGACCATGTATATAGTATGGTACTAACTGACCCTGTATATAGTATAGTATTAACTGACCCTGTATATAGTATGGTATTAACTGACCCTGAATATAGTATGGTATTAACTGACCCTGTATATAGTATGGTATTAACTGACCCTGTATATAGTATGGTACTAACTGACCCTGTATATAGTATGGTATTAACTGACCCTGTATACAGTATTAACTGACCCTGTATATAGTATGGTACTAACTGACCCTGTATATAGTATGGTATTAACTGACCCTGTATATAGTATGGTATTTTAACTGACCCTGTATATAGTATGGTATTAACTGACCCTGTATATAGTATGGTACTAACTGACCCTGTATATAGTATGGTATTAACTGACCCTGTATATAGTATGGTATTAACTGACCCTGTATATAGTATTAACTGACCCTGTATATAGTATGGTACTAACTGACCATGTATATAGTATGGTACTAACTGACCCTGTATATAGTATGGTATTTTAACTGACCCTGTATATAGTATGGTATTAACTGACCCTGTATATAGTATGGTATTAACTGACCCTGTATATAGTATGGTATTAACTGACCCTGTATATAGTATGGTATTAACTGACCCTGTATATAGTATGGTATTAACTGACCCTGTATATAGTATGGTATTAACTGACCCTGTATATAGTATGGTACTAACTGACCCTGTATATAGTATAGTATTAACTGACCCTGTATATAGTATGGTATTAACTGACCCTGTATATAGTATTAACTGACCCTGTATATAGTATGGTACTAACTGACCAT
>NC_056431.1:79153937-79158937 GCF_018296145.1 Oncorhynchus tshawytscha
TCGATCTCAGGCTGTGCCACAGCCGGTTGTGACCTGGTGTCCCATAGGGCGGTGCACAATTGGCCCAGCGTCATCCGGGTTAGGGGAGGGTTTGGCCGGGGGGAGGGGCTTTACTTGGCTCAACGTGCTCTAGTGACTCCTTGTGGTGGGCCGGGCACCAGCAGGCTGACTTCGTTCGTCAATTGAATGGTGTTTCCTCTGACACACTGGTGTGGCTGGCTTCCGGGTCAAGTGGATATCACAAAATTGGGGGGGAAAGGGGGTAAGTCTCTAAGACCTTTCCAAACCTGGATGGTGCAACATTTGCCCATTATTATTTTCAAAATTCTTCAACCTCTGTCAAATTGGTTGTTGACCATTGCTAGACAACCATTTTCAGGTCTTGCTATATATTTCCAAGTAGATTTAAGTCAAAACTGTAGCTCTGCCACTCAGGAACATTCACTGTCTTCTTGGTTAGAAACCCCAGTGTAGATCAGGAACATTCACTGTCTTCTTGGTTAGAAACCCCAGTGTAGATCAGGAACATTCACTGTCTTCTTGGTTAGAAACCCCAGTGTAGATCAGGAACATTCACTGTCTTCTTGGTTAGAAACCCCAGTGTAGATCAGGAACATTCACTGTCTTCTTGGTTAGAAACCCCAGTGTAGATTTGGCCTTTTGTTTTAGGGTATTGTCCTGCTGAGAGGTCGTAACCCCCCACCCCCCCACCCCCCCTTAACCAGGCAGGCCAGTTGAGAACAAGTTCTCATTTACAACTGCAACCCAGCCAAGATAAAGCAAAGCAGTGTGATAAAAACAAGAGTTACAAGTGGGATAAGCAAACGTACAGTCAATAACACAATAGAAAAGTCTACATACAGTGTGTGCAAATGTAGTAAGATTAGGGAGGTAAGGCAATAAATAGGCCATAGTGGCAAAGTAATTACAATTTAGCACTAACACTGGAGTGATAGATGTGCAGATGATGATGTGCAAGTAGAGATACTGGGGTGCAATAGAGCAAAATTATAAATAACAATATGGGGATGAGGTATTTGGGTGGGCTATTTACAGATGAGCTATGTACAGGTGCAGTGATCAGTAAGCTGCTCTGACAGCTGATGCTTAAAGTTAGTGAGGGAGATATAAGTCTCCAGCTTCAGTGATTTTTGCAGTTTGTTCCAGTCATTGGCAGCAGAGAACTGAAAGGAAAGGCGGCCAAAAGAGGTGTTGGATTTGGGGATGACCAGTGAGATATACCTGCTGGAGTGCGTGCTACGGGTGGGTCCTACTATGGTGACCAGTGAGCTGAGATAAGACGGGGCTTTACCTAGCAAAGACTTATAGATGACCTGTAGCCAGTGGGTATGGCAACGAATATGTAGCGAGGGCCAGCCAACGATAGCATACAGGTCGCAGTGGTGGGTAGTATATGGTGCTTTGGTGACAAAACGGATGGCACTGTGATAGACTACATCCAATTTTCTGAGTAGAGTGTTGGAGGCTATTTTATAAATGACATTGCCGAAGTCAAGGATCGGTAGGATAGTCAGTTTTACGAGGTTATGTTTGGCAGCATGAGTGAAGGATGATTTGTTGTGAAACAACAAGCCAATTCTAGATTTGGATTGGAGATGCTTAATGTGAGTCTGGAAGGAGAGTTTACGGTCTAACCAGACACCTAGGTATTTGTAGTTGTCCACATATTCTAGGTCAGAACCGTCCAGAGTAGTGATGCTAGGTGGGCGGGAGGGTGCGAGCAGCAATGTGCTTATAGCTGTATTCCGTTTCTTTTTTTTATCCTGAAAAACTCCCAGGTCCTTAATGATTACAAGCATAGCCATAACATGATGCAGCCACCACCATGCTTGAAAATATGGAGAGTGGTACTCAGTGATGTGTTGGATTTATCCCAAACATAACTCTTTCTATTCGGGACATGAAGTACATTTCTTTGCCACATTCTTTGCAGTTTAACTTTAGTGCCTTATTGCAAACAGGATGCATGTTTTGGAATATTTGTATTCTGTACAGACTTGCTTTCTAATTTAAGTTACTATTGTGGAGTAACAAAAATCTTGTTGATCCATCCTCAGTTGTCTCCTATCACAGCCATTAAACTGCTTTAAAATCACCTTTGGCCTCATGGTGGAATGATCAGTTTCCTTCCTCTCCGGCAACATCTACTAATTGGTGCCCTTCTTTGCGAGGCATTGAAAAATCTCCCTGATCTTTGTGGTAGAATCTGTGCTTGAAAATAGCATGTGTGTTTATTATCTATCTCCATTAGTTCCTGCCAAGGCAGCAGCTACTCTTCCTGGGGTTTATTATGGATCCCCATTAGTTCCTGCCAAGGCAGCAGCTACCCTTCCTGGGGTTTATTAAGGATTCCCATTAGTTCCTGCCAAGGCATCAGCTACTCTTCCTGGGGTTTATTAAGGATCCCCATTAGTTCCTGCCAAGGCAGCAGCTACTCTTCCTGGGGTTTATTATGGATCCCCATTAGTTCCTGCCAAGGCAGAAGCTACTCTTCCTGGGGTTTATTAAGGATCCCCATTAGTTCCTGCCAAGGCATCAGCTACTCTTCCTGGGGTTTATTATGGATCCCCATTAGTTCCTGCCAAGGCAGCAGCTACTCTTCCTGGGGTTTATTATGGATCCCCATTAGTTCCTGCCAAGGCAGCAGCTACTCTTCCTGGGGTTTATTAAGGATCCCCATTAGTTCCTGCCAAGGCATCAGCTACTCTTCCTGGGGTTTATTAAGGATCCCCATTAGTTCCTGCCAAGGCAGCAGCTACTCTTCCTGGGGTTTATTATGGATCCCCATTAGTTCCTGCCAAGGCAGCAGCTACTCTTCCTGGGGTTTATTATGGATCCCCATTAGTTCCTGCCAAGGCATCAGCTACTCTTCCTGGGGTTTATTAAGGATACCCATTAGTTCCTGCCAAGGCAGCAGCTACTCTTCCTGGGGTTTATTAAGGATCCCCATTAGTTCCTGCCAAGGCATCAGCTACTCTTCCTGGGGTTTATTAAGGATCCCAATTAGTTCCTGCCAAGGCAGCAGCTACTCTTCCTGGGGTTTATTATGGATCCCCATTAGATCCTGCCAAGGCAGCAGCTACTCTTCCTGGGGCTTATTATGGATCCCCATTAGTTCCTGCTAAGGCAGCAGCTAGTCTTCCTGGGGGTTATTATGGATCACCATTAGTTCCTTCCAAGGCATCAGCTACTCTTCCGTGGGTCCGTCAGAATTAAGGCACTTATACAAATTCACTACACACCTGAGGGACCGTACAGATAATTGTATGTGTGAGGTACAGAGATGAGGTAGTTATTCAAAAATCATGTTAAATAATGTTGTTGAACACGGAATGAGTCCATGCAACTTATTATACGATTTGATTAGGCACATTTAATACTCCTGAACTTATTTAGGTCTAATTATTTAAAATAAATATATACATTTTCTATGAACAAATTTCCATTTGACATTGTGGGGTATTGTGTGTGTAATTGAATACATTTTTAGTTCAAGCTGTGTCACGGTTGTTTGTGTAGACGGACCAAGGTACAGCGTATGTCGAGTTCCACATAACATTTCATAGTGAAACTTCAGCAAAACAAACAGTAAACAAACAAACTAAAAAATTCTTATTTTCCACAATAATTTGTAAATAAATTCATAAAAAATCCTACAATGTGATATTCTGGGTTTTTTTCTTCTCATTTTGTCTGTCATAGTTGAAGTGTACCTATGATGAAAATTACAGGCCTCTCTCATCTTTTTAAGTGGGAGAACTTGCACAATTGGTAGCTGAATAAATACTTGTTTGCCCCACTGTACATACACTAACTCAACACAATATCCCATAACACACAGGTGGAAAAAATTATACTTAAGTATGATCCCCAATTAGAGACAACGATAGCCAGCTGCCTCTAATTGGGAATCATACTAAAACACCAACATAGAAAAAAAAGCTAGAACACCACATAGAAAATATAAACTGGACTAACCCCCCTAGTCACGCCCAGTAAAACTGTAACATAAAGCAGGTACAGCCTCAGTGTTCACAGTAAAACAGGTACAGCCTCAGTGTTCACAGTAAAACTGTAACTTAAAGCAGGTACAGCCTCAGTGTTCACTGTAAAACTGTAACTTAAAGCAGGTACAGCCTCAGTGTTCACAGTAAAACTGTAACTTAAAGCAGGTACAGCCTCAGTGTTCACAGTAAATCTAACTGAAAGCAGGTACAGCCTCAGTGTTCACAGTAAATCTAACTGAAAGCAGGTACAGCCTCAGTGTTCACAGTAAATCTAACTGAAAGCAGGTACAGCCTCAGTGTTCACAGTAAATCTAACTGAAAGCAGGTACAGCCTCAGTGTTCACAGTAAATCTAACTGAAAGCAGGTACAGCCTCAGTGTTCACAGTAAATCTAACTGAAAGCAGGTACAGCCTCAGTGTTCACAGTAAATCTAACTGAAAGCAGGTACAGCCTCAGTGTTCACAGTAAATCTAACTGAAAGCAGGTACAGCCTCAGTGCTCACAGTAAATCTAACTGAAAGCAGGTACAGCCTCAGTGTTCACAGTAAATCTAACTGAAAGCAGGTACAGCCTCAGTGTTCACAGTAAATCTAACTGAAAGCAGGTACAGCCTCAGTGTTCACAGTAAATCTAACTGAAAGCAGGTACAGCCTCAGTGTTCACAGTAAATCTAACTGAAGGCAGGTACAGCCTCAGTGTTCACAGTAAATCTAACTGAAAGCAGGTACAGCCTCAGTGTTCACAGTAAATCTAACTGAAAGCAGGTACAGCCTCAGTGTTCACAGTAAATCTAACTGAAAGCAGGTACAGCCTCAGTGTTCACAGTAAATCTAACTGAAAGCAGGTACAGCCTCAGTGTTCACAGTAAATCTAACTGAAAGCAGGTACAGCCTCAGTGTTCACAGTAAATCTAACTGAAAGCAGGTACAGCCTCAGTGTTCACAGTAAATCTAACTGAAAGCAGGTACAGC
>NC_056431.1:79163937-79203937 GCF_018296145.1 Oncorhynchus tshawytscha
AGCTGATATCGGCCTAATTCTGCTCTGCATGCATTATTTGGTGTTTTACGTTACACAGAGGATATTTTTGCAGAATTCTGCAGTCTCAATTTCTTGTTTGTCCCATTTAGTGAATTATTGGTCAGTGTGCAGACATCACAACCATAAAGGGCAATGGGTTCTCTCTGTCTCTCTCTCTCTCTCTCTGTCTCTCTATCTCTGTCTCTCGGTCTCTCTTTCTCTCTCTCGGTCTGTCTGTCTGTCTGTCTTTCTCTCTCTGACTCCTCTATATCTTTCTCTCCTTTCTTCATCCCTCCATGTCTGGCATATCTAGCTTTTCCATATTTCTTTTTAATTTTCACACTTTTACGAGGAAGGGAAAAGCTCTTTGTTCACCCAGCAGTAGTACAGAGCACTGTGGGAGTGTGTGGGATCTGATCTGCTCTCTCACTCTCTTTTAGGTAAAGGGCAAATCTCTTTTCCTTCCATCTCCCACTGTTTCTGTTCATCTGGTCTGTTCTCTACCTAGCTAGTATCCTGCAGTCAAAATGTCTCCCACTAACTTCACTTAAAGAACACACACAGATAATAGTAATAAAGTGACTTGGACGTGCCTTTTTAGGGCACTAATTCTGACCACAGCCCTATGAGCCCTGGTGGAAAGAAGTGCACTATACAGGGCAAAGGGTACCATTTGAGACCAAAGACAAGGCTTGTGTTTCATTATTTACTGTTGTAGTCGACTGCTGAGACTACATGAAACATTGATTTCACTTTGCCTTGAAATGTCCTTGTCAATCTTCTTCAATGCTCAATCTGCACTCTCTCTCGTCTTTCTCTCTCCCCCCCGTTCCTCGTTTCTGTTTCCCTCCCCTCCCTACCCCCGTTAACCTCCCCACCAAGTACAAAATATACTGCCCTAGCTGGGCCCATATAATATAAGTTGTCTGACTTTGTGTTTTTTTTTTATTTGTTTTATTCTCAGTCATGTGTGTATTACTGTACTCTATGTGCCGGTTTCTGGGCAAGATTAAGTCTAACACATTGGATATCTAAATATATACCTCTATATATATATATATATATATATATATATATATATATATATATATATATATATATATATATATATATCTCTCTAAACTTAATCTGTGTCTGGGAAACTGACCCTGAATATATTTTAAATGAATAAATTCTCCCTTCCAGACGCTCCATGTTCTGAGATGCAGGGGATGCTGTCCGGCCTGCTGCCCGACTCCCAGATCACAGCCTCATCCATGAGGGATATCCACGGCTCCATGGGGACGGCCAGGCTGGTAGCCAGCAGGTCAGGATGGTTCCCCAGCCCAACACAGCCTCTGGCCGGGGAGGAGTGGCTGCAGGTAAACAACGTGACCTTTTCACACCAAGAAACACTGTTTGTGTCTAAAAAAAAACATTTCAGAAAGAATTATTCTTCTGCAGGTTTTTAGCTCAACAGGGACCTTACAGTGAAATGCTGAATACAACAGGTGTAGTAGACCTCACAGTGAAATGCTGAATACAACAGGTGTAGTAGACCTTACAGTGAAATGCTGAATACAACAGGTGTAGTAGACCTTACAGTGAGATGCTGAATACAACAGGTGTAGTAGACCTTACAGTGAGATGCTGAATACAACAGGTGTAGTAGACCTTACAGTGAGATGCTGAATACAACAGGTGTAGTAGACCTCACAGTGAAATGCTGAATACAACAGGTGTAGTAGACCTTACAGTGAAATGCTGAATACAACAGGTGTAGTAGACCTTACAGTGAGATGCTGAATACAACAGGTGTAGTAGACCTTACAGTGAGATGCTGAATACAACAGGTGTAGTAGACCTCACAGTGAAATGCTGAATACAACAGGTGTAGTAGACCTCACAGTGAAATGCTGAATACAACAGGTGTAGGCTGATCCTTACCTTGCTGAATACAACAGGTGTAGGCTGATCCTTACCTTGCTGAATACAACAGGTGTAGGCTGTTCCTTACCTTGCTGAATACAACAGGTGTAGGCTGTTCCTTACCTTGCTGAATACAACAGGTGTAGGCTGTTCCTTACCTTGCTGAATACAACAGGTGTAGGCTGTTCCTTACCCCTCTGAATACAACAGGTGTAGGCTGATCCTTACCTTGCTGAATACAACAGGTGTAGGTAGACCAGGTGTAGGCTGTTCCTTACCTTGCTGAATACAACAGGTGTAGGCTGTTCCTTACCTTGCTGAATACAACAGGTGTAGGCTGTTCCTTACCTTGCTGAATACAACAGGTGTAGGCTGTTCCTTACCTTGCTGAATACAACAGGTGTAGGCTGTTCCTTACCTTGCTGAATACAACAGGTGTAGGCTGTTCCTTACCCCTCTGAATACAACAGGTGTAGGCTGTTCCTTACCTTGCTGAATACAACAGGTGTAGTAGACCTTGCAGTGAAATGCTGAATACAACAGGTGTAGGTAGACCAGGTGTAGGCTGATCCTTACCTTGCTGAATAGAACAGGTGTAGGCTGATCCTTACCTTGCTGAATACAACAGGTGTAGGTAGACCAGGTGTAGGCTGTTCCTTACCTTGCTGATTACAACAGTTGTAGGTAGACCAGGTGTAGGCTGTTCCTTACCTTGCTGATTACAACAGGTGTAGGTAGACCAGGTGTAGGCTGTTCCTTACCTTGCTGATTACAACAGGTGTAGGTAGACCAGGTGTAGGCTGTTCCTTACCTTGCTGATTACAACAGGTGTAGGTAGACCAGGTGTAGGCTGTTCCTTACCTTGCTGATTACAACAGGTGTAGGTAGACCAGGTGTAGGCTGTTCCTTACCTTGCTGATTACAACAGGTGTAGGTAGACCAGGTGTAGGCTGTTCCTTACCTTGCTGAATACAACAGGTGTAGGTAGACCAGGTGTAGGCTGATCCTTACCTTGCTGAATAGAACAGGTGTAGGCTGTTCCTTACCTTGCTGAATACAACAGGTGTAGGCTGTTCCTTACCTTGCTGAATACAACAGGTGTAGGTAGACCAGGTGTAGGCTGTTCCTTACCTTGCTGATTACAACAGGTGTAGGTAGACCAGGTGTAGGCTGTTCCTTACCTTGCTGAATACAACAGGTGTAGGTAGACCAGGTGTAGGCTGTTCCTTACCTTGCTGAATACAACAGGTGTAGGTAGACCAGGTGTAGGCTGTTCCTTACCTTGCTGAATACAACAGGTGTAGGCTGTTCCTTGTATTTTGCCTTCTGTCTGTTTACCTCTGTCACTGTAAAGTGTGTTTTGCGATTTCAAATCACTTCATCTTTCCGTCGGTGTGATTTGTTTTGATCCAGGTGGACTTGGGGGTCCCCAAGACCGTACGAGGCGTCATCACCCAGGGAGTCAGGACAGTGGAGGGGAGTACCTCGGCTGAGAACAGGGCCTTCGTCAGGAAGTACCGCGTGTCTCACAGCCTGACGGGCAAGGACTGGACTTTTATACTGGACAGAAAGACCAGCCATCCTAAGGTATGGGGAACACACACACACACATACACACACACACACACCACACACCACACACCACACACACACCACACACACGCACCACACACCACACACGCACCACACACACGCACCACACACCACACACACACCACACCACACACACACACCACACACACACACACACACACACACACACAAACACACCACACACACACGCGCACCACACACACACACACACACACACACACACACACACACACACACACACCACACACGCACACACCACACACACACACCACACATACACCACACACACACACACCACACACACACACCACACACACCCACACACAACACACACACAACACACACACACACACCACACACAACACCACACCCACACCCACACCACACACACACACACACACACACACACACACACCACACACACCACACACACACCACACACACACACACACACACACACATACACACACACACACACATACACACCACACACACATACACACACACACACACACACACCACACACACACCACACACACACCACACACACACACACACAACACCACACACACACCACACATATCACACACAACACCACACCCACACCACACACAATACCACACACACACACACTCCACACACACTACACACACACCACACACCACACACAACACATACACCACACACAACACCACGCACACACCACACACACTACACACACACACACCACACACAACAAACACACCACACACTACACACACACACACACACACCACACACAACAAACACACCACACAACACACCACACACAAACACACACACCACACAACACACACAAACACAATTTTCTCATTTATGGGTATTTATCCTCTACACCCAAATTGTACACTATTCCCTATATAGTGCACTAGTTTTGACTACTTTTCAAAAGAAGTATAGTGAATAGTGTAGTATTGGGAACTCAGTTTCAGAGCCGTCACATTCAGAGACAAGTCTCCCTCCTGCGTCCTTCAGTTTGGAAAGAAAATAATTCCATTAGAGTGATAACTGCTGAGAGCTGCTCTGATAACATTTCTTGTGTGTTAATTAAAAACGTCTCTGTTCTGCCACCAACTCAGATTATATTACTATAGTAGTACTATGCTCCAGTAGGCAGTTTAGAGAAACACACACACCCCCCCACACACACACACACTCTCACAGACACACCCAGACACACCCAGACACACCCAGCCAGACACCCAGCCAGACACCCAGCCAGACACCCAGCCAGACACCCAGCCAGACACCCAGCCAGACACCCAGCCAGACACCCTGCCAGACACCCAGCCAGACACCCAGCCAGACACCCAGCCAGACACCCTGCCAGACACCCTGCCAGACACCCAGCCAGACACCCAGCCAGACACCCAGCCAGACACCCAGCCAGACACCCTGCTCCTCCTCAGCTCTCTTGGTGTTAAACCTTCTCTTCTCACTAGCTGGTTTCCAGTTGGTGACAGGTTTTCATTCTAGAATACTTCATAAAGAAAATAAGCATTTTCCACCACTAGTGTGTTTTCATCAAACTGACTTGTTGCGGATAAAATCCGTGATGACATAGGGCATGGGATGACATAGGGCATGGGATGACATAGGGCACGGGATGACATAGGGCACGGGATGACATAGGGCACGTGATGACATAGGGCATGTGATGACATAGGGCACGGGATGACATAGGGCACGGGATGACATAGGGCACGTGATGACATAGGGCATGTGATGACATAGGGCACGTGATGACAGGGCACGTGATGACATAGGGCATGTGATGACATAGGGGACGTGATGACATAGGGCACATGATGACATAGGGCAAATGGTGACATAGAGCACATGGTGACATAGGACACGTGATGACATAGGACACGTGATGACATAGGGCACATGGTGACATAGGGCACGTGATGACATAGGGCACGTGATTACATAGGGCACGTGGTGACATAGGGCACGTGATGACATAGGACACGTGATCACATAGGGCCCGTGATGACATAAGGCACGTGATGACATAGGGCACGTGATGACATAGGGCACGTGGTGACATAGGGCATGTGATGACATAGGGCATTTGGTGACATAGGGCACGTGATGACATAGGGCATTTGGTGACATAGGGCACGTGATGACATAGGGCACGTGATCACATAGGGCCCGTGATGACATAGGGCACGTGATGACATAGGGCACGTGATGACATAGGGCACGTGATGACATAGGGCATTTGGTGACATAGGGCATGTGATGACATAGGGCACATGATGACATATGGCACGTGATGACATAGGGCACGTGATCACATAGGGCCCGTGACATGATGAGATAGGACACGTGATCACATAGGGCCCGTGATGACATAAGGCACGTGATGACATAGGGCACGTGATGACATAGGACACGTGATCACATAGGGCCCGTGATGACATAAGGCACGTGATGACATAGGGCATTTGGTGACATAGGGCACGTGATGACATAGGGCATTTGGTGACATAGGGCACGTGATGACATAGGGCACGTGATGACATAGGGCACGTGATGACATAGGGCACGTGATGACATAGGGCACGTGATGACATAGGGCACGTGATGACATAAGGCATGTGATGACATAGGGCACGTGATGACATAGGGCACATGATGACATAGGGCACGTGATGACATAGGGCACGTGATGACATAGGGCACACAAAATGTACTTCTTATTCTCAGTTTTCTTGTATCAAATAAAACTCGAATATTCAACGTGTTTCCATCTCTAGTGATAGTTGTGTCCCTGTTGAACGATGCGATTACTATGGAGAATATTGTTATGGAGGAGAGCGACAATATTGGTCTTTGTCAAACGGCATGTTTTGCCTAATAAACTGCATGTTTTCCTGAGTCGTAGCGGACCAGACACCATCACGTGACTTTGATATCATTGTTATTATATCAATATTCGCCCATAAAATGTGTTTCCAATAGATTTTACCGACACAAAAAAGATCCCACCATGTCGAACAAACAATTTATTTATAAAATTGTACAGAAACGTCCTGTTTCCATCACAGCTGTTTTCATACAGTATGACTTTACTCGCATACTGTATGTAGGTGGAAACGTGGTCAGTGTCTCTGCTACAGATTTATACATCTCTCTTCTCATTGTCTCTGCTACAGAATTATACATCTCTCTTCTCAGTGTCTCTGCTACAGATTTATACATCTCTCTTCTCATTGTCTCTGCTACAGATTTTTGAGGGAAACACACACTACGACACTCCAGAGATCCGTCGGTTTGAGGAGATAACGGCTCAGTTCATCAGGATCTACCCAGAGAGGTGGTCTCCTGCTGGGATAGGGATGAGGCTGGAGGTCCTGGGATGTGAACTGCCAGGTAAGGAGATGTTCTTCACCCCCATCTCTCCACGCACACATGGCATCGCTACTATGCCATGCTTTGCCATCTATCTACCATCGGTGCAAACAAAAAGTTGTGCCAACATTACTGTAAAATAACACTACTGTAATATATCATCACTAAGATAACATTACTGTAAGATAACACTACTGTAAGATAACACTACCGTAAATAACACTATTGTAAAATAACACTACTGTAAATAACACTACTGTAAAATAACACTACTGTAAGATAACACTACTGTAAGATAACACTACTGTAATGTAACATTGCTGTAAGATAACACTACTGTAAAATAACATTACTGTAAGATAAAACTACTGTAAGATAACATTACTGTAAATAACACTACTGTAAGATAACGCTACTGTAATATAACTCCACTGTAATATAACACTACTGTAATATAACTCTACTGTAATATAACATTACTACTGTAAAAAAACACTACTGGGAGATAACACTACTGGTGGGATAACACTACTGTAATATAACATTACTACTGTAAAATAACACTACTGGAAGATAACACTACTGGAAGATAACACTACTGTAAATAACACTACTGTAATATAACACTACTGTAATATAACATTACTACTGTAAAATAACACTACTGGAAGATAACACTACTGTAAATAACACTACTGTAAATAACACTACTGTAAAATAACACTACTGTAAAATAACACTACTGTAAAATAACACTACTGTAAATAACACTACTGTAATATAACACTACTGTAAAATAACATTACTACTGTAAAATAACACTACTGGAAGATAACACTACTGTAAATAACACTACTGTAAAATAACACTACTGTAAAATAACACTACTACTGTAAAATAAAGCGTCTGCTAATCGGAAAACATTTTTATTCAATATCACACGCATGCTCACTCACTCACTCACTCACTCACTCACTCACTCACTCACTCACTCACTCACTCACTCACACACTCACTCACAAATGTTTAGTGTAATTTGAACTATGGGGTCTTGGCTCGTGTCATGTGTGATATACGTGGATGAATGATAACAAGTCTGTTTCCTACTATAGACAGTTGGCTGAGTTTGTTATATATTTATTTTTATTTCACCTTTATTTAATTAAAACCTGTTAAGCCTCCCCCCTACTTTTTCGGAAATTCTGTTAAAAATCGCGCAACATTTTGGCGTCCTGCTACTCAGGCCAGGAATATAGTATATGCATATGATTAGTATGTGTGGATAGAAAACACTCAGACGTTTCCAAAACTGTTTAAATCACGGCTGTGACTATAACAGAACGTCTGTTTCATCGAAAAGCGCAGGAAAATCTGATCACTGGAGATGGGAAAAAATATCCATGCGCCACTTCAACCCATTGTTAAAGGTGAACCGTATTAAATGAGGCCGAGCTTGCAGTACCTACAGCTTCCACAGGATGTATAGAGTCTCCTCATTTGATTCTGATTTGATTCTTGGTAGATCCGACCAAAGGGAACCGATTCCCTCCGACCACCAACCTGAGGCATTGTCTCTGTGTTTTTCCGGACATTTTTCCACACGACCAACTATCGAATTTACATCGCCTCCTGATGATTTTTATAGCTTATTAACGTGTAGTTATACCTAAAGTTGCATTAGAAAGGTATTTCGAAGTGTTTTGTGAAAGTTTATCGTCGAATTTTTAACTTTAAAAAAATGACGTTACGTTATGAAACGCTATTTTTTTCCGTTTATCACACAGTCTTCATAGATCGATATCTAGGCTATATATGGACCGATTTAATCCAAAAAAAGACCCAGTATTGATTATGGGACATCAAGGTGTGCCAAGAAAGAAGATGGTCAAAGGTAATTAATGTTTTATATTTTATTGTGCGGTTTGTGTAGCGCCGACTATGCTAATTCTTTTGTTTACATCCCCTACGGGTCTTTTGGGGTGTTGCATGCTATCAGATAATAGCTTCTCATGCTTTCGCCGAAAAGCATTTTAAAAATCTGACTCGGTGGCTAGATTCACAATGACTGTAGCTTTATTTCAATACCAAGCATGTGTATTTTAATGAACGTTTGCGTTTTAACTAATACTATTAGCGTGTAGCGTAGCGCATTTGCATTTCCAGAGCTCTAGGTGGGACGTCTGCGTCTCAAGTAGGCTCAAGAGGTTTCCTGGTAGGCTAGTTGAGAACAAGTTCTCATTTACAACTGCAACCTGTCCAAGATAAAGCATAGCAGTGTGAACAGACAACACAGAGTTACACATGGAGTAAACAAACATACAACAAAACAGAGTTACACATGGAATAAACAAACATACAACAACACAGAGTTACACATGGAGTAAACAAACATACAACAAAACAGAGTTACACATGGAATAAACAAACATACAATCAATAATACAGTAGAAAAGTCTATATACATTATGTGCAAATGAGGTGAGATAAGGGAGGTAAAGGCAATAAATAGGCCATGGTGGCGAAGTAATTAAAATATAGTAATTAAACACTGGAATGGTAGATGTGAAGAAGATGAATGTGCAAGTAGAGATACTGGGGTGCAAATGAGCAAGATAAATAAATATAGTATGGGGATGAGGTAGATAGATAGATGGGCCGTTTACAGATGGGCTGTGAACAGGTGCAGAGATCTGTGAGCTGCTCTGACAGCTGGTGATTAAAGTGAGTGAGGGAGATATAAGTCTCCAGCTTCAGTGATTTTTGTTCGTTCCAGTCATTGGCAGCAGAGAACTGGAAGGAGAGGCAGCCAAAGGAGGAGTTGGCTTTGGAGATGACCAGTTAGATATACCTGCTGGAGCGCATGCTACGGGTGGGTGTTTGTTGCTTTGGTGACCAGTGAGCTGAGATAAGGCGGGGCTTTACCTAGCAGAGACTTGTAGATGACCTGGAGCCAGTGGGTTTGGCGACGAATATGTTTCCTACTATAGACATTGGGCTGTAGACAGTGAGCTGAATAGTGATTGATAACTGTCCCACTATAGACAGTGGGCTGAATAGTGATTGATAACTGTCCCACTATAGACAGTGGGCTGACTAGTGATTAATAACTGTTTCCTACTATAGACAGAGGGCTGACTAGTGATTGATAACTGTTTCCTACTATAGACATTGGGCTATAGACAGTGGGCTGACTAGTGATTGATAACTGTTTCCTACTATAGACAGTGGGCTGACTAGTGATTGATAACTGTTTCCTACTATAGACATTGGGCTATAGACAGTGGGCTGACTAGTGATTAATAACTGTTTCCTACTATAGACAGAGGGCTGACTAGTGATTGATAACTGTTTCCTACTATAGACATTGGGCTATAGACAGTGGGCTGACTAGTGATTGATAACTGTTTCCTACTATAGACAGTGGGCTGACTAGTGATCGATAACTGTTTCCTACTATAGACAGTGGGCTGACTAGTGATTGATAACTGTTTCCTACTATAGACAGTGGGCTGACTAGTGATTGATAACTGTTTCCTACTGTAGACAGTGGGCTGACTAGTGATTGATAACTGTTTCCTACTGTAGACAGTGGGCTGACTAGTGATTGATAACTGTTTACTACTATAGACAGTGGGCTGACTAGTGATTGATAACTGTTTCCTACTATAGACAGTGGGCTGACTAGTGATTGATAACTGTTTCCTACTATAGACAGTGGGCTGACTAGTGATTGATAACTGTTTACTACTATAGACAGTGAGCTGAATAGTGATTGATAACTGTCCCACTATAGACAGTGGGCTGACTAGTGATTGATAACTGTTTCCTACTATAGACAGTGGGCTGACTAGTGATTGATAACTGTTTCCTACTATAGACAGTGGGCTGACTAGTGATTGATAACTGTTTCCTACTATAGACAGAGGGCTGACTAGTGATTGATAACTGTTTCCTACTATAGACAGTGGGCTGACTAGTGATTGATAACTGTTTCCTACTATAGACAGAGGGCTGACTAGTGATTGATAACTGTCTTACTGTAGACAGTGAGCTGAATAGTGATTGATAACTGTCCCACTATAGACAGTGGGCTGAATAGTGATTGATAACTGTTTACTACTATAGACAGTGGGCTGACTAGTGATCGATAACTGTTTCCTACTATAGACAGTGGGCCGACTAGTGATTGATGACTGTTTACTACTATAGACAGTGGGCTGACTAGTGATTGATAACTGTTTCCTACTATAGACAGTGGGCAGAATAGTGATTGATAACTGTTTCCTACTATAGACAGTGGGCTGAATAGTGATTGATAACTGTTTCCTACTATAGACATTGGGCTATAGACAGTGGGCTGACTAGTGATTGATAACTGTTTCCTACTATAGACAGTGGGCAGAATAGTGATTGATAACTGTTTCCTACTATAGACAGAGGGCTGACTAGTGATTGATAACTGTCCCACTATAGACAGAGGGCTGACTAGTGATTGATAACTGTTTCCTACTATAGACAGTGGGCTGACTAGTGATTGATAACTGTTTCCTACTATAGACAGTGGGCTGACTAATGATTGATAACTGTTTCCTACTATAGACAGAGGGCTGACTAGTGATTGATAACTGTCCCACTATAGACAGAGGGCTGACTAGTGATTGATAACTGTCCCACTATAGACAGAGGGCTGACTAGTGATTGATAACTGTTTCCTACTATAGACAGAGGGCTGACTAGTGATTGATAACTGTCTTACTGTAGACAGTGAGCTGAATAGTGATTGATAACTGTCCCACTATAGACAGTGGGCTGACTAGTGATTGATAACTGTTTCCTACTATAGACAGAGGGCTGACTAGTGATTGATAACTGTCTTACTGTAGACAGTGAGCTGAATAGTGATTGATAACTGTCCCACTATAGACAGTGGGCTGAATAGTGATTGATAACTGTTTACTACTATAGACAGTGGGCTGACTAGTGATCGATAACTGTTTCCTACTATAGACAGTGGGCCGACTAGTGATTGATGACTGTTTACTACTATAGACAGTGGGCTGACTAGTGATTGATAACTGTTTCCTACTATAGACAGTGGGCTGAATAGTGATTGATAACTGTTTCCTACTATAGACAATCTTTGCCAATTTTGCCCAGTCTGGGTACACGAGGCTGAAGTCTCTTCTGAGGACCTCTCATCTTCTGTGTGATAAGAACATAAACACACCATACAGTAACGTCCCAGCAGCTTGATGAAGTATATTAGTCTATTAGTCTATTAGTCTATGAAGTCTATTAGTCTCTAAAGTCTAAAGTCTATGAAGTCTATTAGTATATTAGTCTATGAAGTCTATTAGTATATTAGTCTATTAGTCTATGAAGTCTATTAGTCTATAAAGTCTAAAGTCTATGAAGTCTATGAAGTCTATGAGGTCTATTAGTCTAAAGTCTATGAAGTCTATTAGTATATTAGCATATTAGTCTATTAGTATATTAGCATATTAGTCTATTAGTCTATGAAGTCTATGAAGTCTATTAGTATATTAGTCTATTACTCTATGAAGTCTATTAGTCTATGAAGTCTATGAAGTCTATTAGTATATTAGTCTATTACTCTATGAAGTCTATTAGTCTATGAAGTCTATTAGTCTATGAAGTCTATTAGTCGATGAAGTCTATGAAGTCTATTAGTCTATTAGTCTATGAAGTCTATTAGTATATTAGTCTATGAAGTCTATTAGTATATTAGTCTATGAAGTCTATTAGTATATTAGCATATTAGTCTATTAGTCTATGAAGTCTATTAGTATATTAGTCTATTAGTCTATATTAGTCTATTCTAGTCTATAAAGAAGTCTATTAGTCTATGAAGTCTATTAGTCTATGAAGTCTAGTCTATTAGTCTATTAGCTATTAGTCTATGAAGTCTATTAGTCTATTAGTCTATGAAGTCTATTAGTCTATTAGTCTATGAAGTCTATTAGTATATTAGTCTTGCAGTATTAGTCTATTAGTCTATGAAGTCTATTAGTATATTAGTATATTATTAGCATATTAGTCTATTAAGTCTATTGGTCTATTTGTCTATTAGTCTATTAAGTCTATTAGTATATTCTATTAGTCTATTAGTCTATGAAGTCTATTAGTTAAGTCTATTAGTCTATTAGTCTTATTTAGTCTATTAGTCTATTAGTCTATTAGTTTATTAGTCTATGAAGTCTATTAGTATATTAGTCTATTAGTCTATTAGTCTATGAAGTCTATTAGTATATTAGCATATTAGTCTATTAGTCTATGAAGTCTATTAGTCTATTAGTCTATGAAGTCTATTAGTATATTAGCATATTAGTCTATTAGTCTATGAAGTCTATTAGTCTATTAGTCTATGAAGTCTATTAGTATATTAGCATATTAGTCTATTAGTCTATGAAGTCTATTAGTATATTAGTATATTAGCATATTAGTCTATGAAGTATATTGGTATATTTGTCTATTAGTCTATTAGTCTATGAAGTCTATTAGTCTATTAGTCTATGAAGTATATTAATCTATTAGTCTATTAGTCTATTTGTCTATTAGTATATTAGTCTATTAGTTTATTAGTCTATGAAGTATATTGGTCTATTTGTCTATTAGTCTATGAAGTCTATTAGTCTATGAAGTATATTAATCTATTAGTCTATTATTATATTAGTCTATTAGTCTATGAAGTATATTAATCTATTAGTCTATTAGTATATTAGTCTATTAGTCTGTTAGTCTATGACGTCTATTAGTCTCTGAAGTCTATGAAGTTTATTAGTCTATGAAGTCTATTAGTCTATGAAGTCTATGAAGTCTGTTAGCCTATGAAGTTTATTAGTCTATTATACTTCATAGACTAGAGACAGACAGAGATATATCTCCTCCTGAGTCACCTGGCAGCCATGCAGGTGAAGATGAGGACAGGATATGACACGTGCCTTGAAGACGAGGACAGGATATGACACTTACCTTGAAGACGAGGACAGGATATGACACGTACCTTGAAGACGAGGACAGGATATGACACTTACCTTGAAGAGGAGGACAGGATATGACACGTACCTTGAAGACGAGGACAGGATATGACACGTACCTTGAAGACGAGGACAGGATATGACACTTACCTTGAAGACGAGCACAGAATAGGATCCGTACCTTGAAGACGAGGACAGGATATGACACGTACCTTGAAGACGAGGACAAGGATATGACACGTATCTTGAAGACGAGGACAGGATATGACACGTACCTTGAAGACGAGGACAGGATATGACACATACCTTGAAGACGAGGACAGGATATGACACGTACCTTGAAGACGAGGACAGGATATGACACTTACCTTGAAGAGGAGGACAGGATATGACACGTACCTTGAAGACGAGGGCAGGATATGACACTTACCTTGAAGAGGAGGACAGGATATGACACGTACCTTGAAGACGAGGACAGGATATGACACTTACCTTGAAGACGAGGATATGACACGTACCTTGAAGACGAGGACAGGATATGACACTTACCTTGAAGACGAGCACAGAATAGGATCCGTACCTTGAAGACGAGGACAGGATATGACACGTACCTTGAAGACGAGGACAGGATATGACACGTACCTTGAAGACGAGGACAGGATATGACACGTACCTTGAAGACGAGGACAGGATATGACACATACCTTGAAGACGAGGATATGACACGTACCTTGAAGACGAGGACAGGCTATGACAGGTGCTGGGTCCCTGTGGACATGACCATCTTTCTCGACAGGAAGAGGCTGATGGCTGCTGGTGACAAGCTGTCGACATCACTGTGTGTCACAGAGCTGAGGTCTGCCTATGAAAAGGTACCTGCCTGTGGGGTTGTGGGCTGGCCACATCCCCTTGCCCCTGCTTCTGGGAGGGCTGTAGATCCCGATGTGGGGCCAGAGGCATGCGGTGGGAGAGAGGGAGAGAGGGAAGAGGGGGCAGGGAGCAATAGCTGGCCTTGTTAAAGAGAGGAGAGACAGACACAGTGATGGGAGAGAGGGCAAGACATATGTCCTCCCTAACAGCCCTCCCTGTTCCTGTAGACCCTGATGTGGGAGCAGACCAGATGTCAGAGCGGACCAGAGGCAAGCGGTGACAGGGAGAGAGGTGGGAGAGAGGGAGAAAAGGGAGAGAGGTGGGAGAGAGGGAGAGAGGGAGAAAAGGGAGAGAGAGGGAGAGAGGTGGGAGAAACGTGGGAGAGAGGTGGGAGAGAGTTGGGAGAGAGGTGGGAGAGAGGGAGAAAAGGGAAAAAGGTGGGAGAGAGGTGTGAGAGAGGGAGAAAAGGGAGAGAGGTGAGAGATGTAGGAAAGAGGGAAAAGAGGGCAAGGAGTCTGTCTTGTCGTCCCTGAGAGTTGGCTGGTTCTGGGTTAAAGAGAGGAGAGGTGATAGCAGTGGCGGGTTTAGTGGAGGCTCAGTAGCGGGTCAGTGGCGGGTTTAGTGGAGGCTCAGTAGCGGGTCAGTGGCGGGTTTAGTGGAGGCTCAGTAGCGGGTCAGTGGCAGGTTTAGTTGAGGCTCAGTGACGGGTCAGTAGCGGGTCAGTGGCGGGTTTAGTGGAGGCTCAGTAGCGGGTCAGTAGCGGGTCAGTTGAGGGTCAGTGGTGGGTCAGTGGTGGGTTTAGTGGAGGCTCAGTAGCGGGTCAGTGGCGGGTTTAGTGGAGGCTCAGTAGCGGGTCAGTGGCGGGTTTAGTGGAGGCTCAGTAGCGGGTCAGTAGCGGGTCAGTGGCGGGTCAGTAGCGGGTTTAGTGGAGGCTAAGTAGCGGGGGTCAGTGGTGGGTTTAGTGGAGGCTCAGTAGCGGGTCAGTGGCGGGTTTAGTGGAGGCTCAGTAGCGGGTCAGTGGCAGGTTTAGTGGAGGCTCAGTAGCGGGTCAGTGGAGGGTTTAGTGGAGGCTCATTAGCGGGACAGTAGTGGGTCAGTGGTGGGTTTAGTGGAGGCTCAGTAGCGGGTCAGTGGCGGGTTTAGTGGAGGCTCAGTAGCAGATCAGTGGCAGGTTTTTTGGAGGTTCAGTAGCGGGTCAGTGGAGGGTTTAGTGGAGGCTCATTAGCGGGACAGTAGTGGGTCAGTGGTGGGTTTAGTGGAGGCTCAGTAGCGGGTCAGTGGAGGGTTTAGTGGAGGCTCAATAGCGGGACAGTAGTGGGTCAGTGGTGGGTTTAGTGGAGGCTCAGTAGCGGGTCAGTCGCAAGTTTAGTGGAGGCTCAGTAGCGGGTCAGTGGCGGGTTTAGTGGAGGCTCAGTAGCGGGTCAGTAGCGGGTCAGTGGCGGGTTTAGTGGAGGCTCAGTAGCGGGTCAGTGGCGGGTTTAGTGGAGGCTCAGTCGCGGGTCAGAGGCGGGTCAGTGGCGGGTTTAGTGGAGGCTCAGTAGCGGGGCAGTGGCGGGTCAGTGGCGGGTTTAGTGGAGGCTCAGTAGCAGGGCAGTGGTGGGTCAGTGGCGGGTTTAGTGGAGGCTCAGTAGCGGGTCGGAGGCGGGTTTAGTGGAGGCTCAGTAGCGGGTTAGTGGCGGGTCAGTGGCGGGTTTAGTGGAGGCTCAGTAGCGGGTCAGTAGCGGGTCAGTGGCAGGTTTAGTGGAGGCTCAGTAGCGGGTCAGAGGCGGGTTTAGTGGAGGCTCAGTAGCGGGTCAGTGGCGGGTTTAGTGGAGGCTCAGTAGCGGGTCAGTAGCGGGTCAGTGGCAAGTTTAGTGGAGGCTCAGTGGCGGGTCAATGGCAGGTTTAGTTGAGGCTCAGTAGTGGGTCAGAGGCGGGTCAGTGGCTGGTTTAGTGGAGGCTCAGTAGCGGGTTAGTGGCGGGACAGTGGCGGGTTTAGTGGAGGCTCAGTCAGCGGGTCGGAGGCGGGTTTAGTGGAGGCTCAGTAGCGGGTCAGTGGCGGGTTTAGTGGAGTCTCATTAGAGGGTTAGTGGCGGGTCAGTGGCGGGTTAGTGGCGGGTTTAGTGGAGGCTCAGTAGCAGGGCAGTGGTGGGTCAGTGGCGGGGCAGTGGCGGGTTAGTGGCGGGTTTAGTGGAGGCTCAGTAGCAGGGCAGTGGAGGCTCAGTAGTGGGGCAGTGGCGGGTCAGTGGCGGGTTTAGTGGAGGCTCAGTAGCGGGTTAGTGGCGGGTCAGTGGCGGGACAGTGGCGGGTCTAGTGGAGGCTCAGTAGCGGGTCAGAGGAGGGTCATTGGCAGGTTTAGTGGAGGCTCAGTAGCGGGTCAGTAGTGGGTCAGTGGCGGGTTTAGTGGAGGCTCAGTAGCGGGTCAGTGGCAGGTCAGTGGCGGGTTCAGTGGAGGCTCAGTAGCGGGGCAGTGGCGGGTTTAGTGGAGGCTCAGTAGCGGGTCGGAGGCGGGTTTAGTGGAGGCTCAGTAGCGGGTCAGTGGCGGGTTTAGTGGAGTCTCAGTAGCGGGTTAGTGGTGGGTCAGTGGCGGGTTTAGTGGAGCTCAGTAGCAGGGCAGTGGTGGGTCAGTGGCGGGGCAGTGGCGGGTTTAGTGGAGGCTCAGTAGTGGGGCAGTGTCTGGTCAGTGGCGGGTTTAGTGGAGGCTCAGTAGCGGGTTAGTGGCGGGTCAGTGGCGGGACAGTGGCGGGTCTAGTGGAGGCTCAGTAGCGGGTTAGTGGCGGGGTCAGAGGCGGGTCATTGGCAGGGTTTAGTGGAGGCTCAGTAGCGGGTCAGTAGCGGGTTTAGTGGAGGCTCAGTAGCGGGGCAGTGGCGGGTCAGTGGCGGGTTTAGTGGAGGCTCAGTAGCGGGTCAGTGCGGGTTTAGTGGATGCTCAGTAGCGGGTTAGTGGCGGGTCAGTGGCAGGTCAGTGGCGGGTTTAGTGGAGGCTCAGTAGCGGGTCAGTGGCGGGTCAGTGGCGGGTTTAGTGGAGGCTCAGTAGCGGGTCAGTGGCGGGTTTAGTGGAAGCTCAGTAGCGGGTCGGAGGCGGGTTTAGTGGAGGCTCAGTAGCGGGTCAGTGGCGGGTTTAGTGGAGGCTCAGTAGCTGGTCAGTAGCGTGTCAGTGGCGGTTTTAGTGGAGGCTCAGTAGCGGGTCAGTAGCGGGTCAGTGGCGGGTTTAGTGGAGGCTCAGTGGCGGGTCAATGGCAGGTTTAGTTGAGGCTCAGTAGCGGGTCAGAGGCTCGTCAGTGGCGTGTTTAGTGGAGGCTCAGTAGCGGGTTAGTGGCGGGTCAGTGGCGGGACAGTGGCGGGTTTAGTGGAGGCTCAGTAGCGGGTCAGAGGCGGGTCAGTGGCGGGTTTAGTGGAGGCTCAGTAGCGGGTCAGTGGCGGGTCAGTGGCGGGTCAGTGGCGGGTTTAGTGGAGGCTCAGTAGCAGGGCAGTGGTGGGACAGTGGTGGGGCAGTGGCGGGTTTAGTGGAGGCTCAGTAGTGGGGCAGTGGCGGGTCAGTGGCGGGTTTAGTGGAGGCTCAGTAGCGGGTTAGTGGCGGGTCAGTGGCGGGACAGTGGCGGGTTTAGTGGAGGCTCAGTAGCGGGTCAGTGGCGGGTCATTGGCGGGTTTAGAGGGCTCAGGCTCAGTAGCGGGTCAGTGGCGGGTCAGTGGCAGGTTTAGTGGAGGCTCAGTAGCGGGGCAGTGGCGGGTCAGTGGCGGGGCAGTGGCGGGTTTAGTGGAGGCTCAGTAGCGGGTCAGAGGCGGGTCAGTGGCGGGTTTAGTGGAGGCTCAGTAGCGGGTCAGTAGTGGGTCAGTGGCGGGTTTAGTGGAGGCTCAGTAGCAGGGCAGTAGCGGGTCAGAGGCGGGTTTAGTGGAGGCTCATTAGCGGGACAGTAGTGGGTCAGTGGTGGGTTTAGTGGAGGCTCAGTAGCTGGACAGTGGAGGGTTTAGTGGAGGCTCAGTAGCGGGACAGTAGTGGGTCAGTGGTGGGTTTAGTGGAGGCTCAGTAGCGGGTCAGTGGAGGGTTTAGTGGAGGCTCATTAGCGGGACAGTAGTGGGTCAGTGGTGGGTTTAGTGGAGGCTCAGTAGCGGGTCAGTCGCAAGTTTATTGGAGGCTCAGTAGCGGGTCAGTGGCGGGTTTAGTGGAGGCTCAGTAGCGGGTCAGTGCGGGTCAGTGGCGGGTTTAGTGGAGGCTCAGTAGCGGGTCAGTGGCGGGTTTAGTGGAGGCTCAGTCGCGGGTCAGAGGCGGGTCAGTGGCGGGTTTAGTGGAGGCTCAGTAGCGGGTTAGTGGCGGGTCAGTGGCGGGTTTAGTGGAGGCTCAGTAGCGGGTCAGTAGCGGGTCAGTGGCAGGTTTAGTGGAGGCTCAGTAGCGGGTCAGAGGCGGGTTTAGTGGAGGCTCAGTAGCGGGTCAGTGGCGGGTTTGGTGGAGGCTCAGTAGCGGGTCAGTAGCGGGTCAGTGGCAGGTTTAGTGGAGGATCAGTGGCGGGTCAATGGCAGGTTTAGTTGAGGCTCAGTAGCGGGTCAGAGGCGGGTCAGTGGCGGGTTTAGTGGAGGCTCATTAGCGGGTTAGTGGCGGGACAGTGGCGGGTTTAGTGGAGGCTCAGTAGCGGGTCAGAGGCGGGTCAGTGGCGGGTTTAGTGGAGGCTCAGTAGCGGGTCAGTGGCGGGTCAGTGTCGGGTTTAGTGGAGGCTCAGTAGCAGGGCAGTGGTGGTTCAGTGGCGGGGCAGTGGCGGGTTTAGTGGAGGCTCAGTAGTGTGGCAGTGGCGGGTCAGTGGCTGGTTTAGTGGAGGCTCAGTAGCGAGTTAGTGGCGGGACAGTGGCGGGTTTAGTGGAGGCTCAGTAGCGGGTCATTGGCGGGTTTAGTGGAGGCTCAGTAGCGGGTCGGAGGCGGGTTTAGTGGAGGCTCAGTAGCGGGTCAGTGGCGGGTTTAGTGGAGTCTCAGTAGCGGGTTAGTGGCGGGTCAGTGGCGGGTTAGTGGCGGGTTTAGTGGAGGCTCAGTAGCAGGGCAGTGGTGGGTCAGTGGCGGGGCAGTGGCGGGTTTAGTGGAGGCTCAGTAGTGGGGCAGTGGCGGGTCAGTGGCGGGTTTAGTGGAGGCTCAGTAGCGGGTTAGTGGCGGGTCAGTGGCGGGACAGTGGCGGGTCTAGTGGAGGCTCAGTAGCGGGTCAGAGGAGGGTCATTGGCGGGTTTAGTGGAGGCTCAGTAGCGGGTCAGTAGTGGGTCAGTGGCGGGTTTAGTGGAGGCTCAGTAGCGGGTCAGTGGCAGGTTAGTGGCGGGTTCAGTGGAGGCTCAGTAGCGGGGCAGTGGCGGGTTTAGTGGAGGTTCAGTAGCGGGTCGGAGGCGGGTTTAGTGGATGCTCAGTAGCGGGTTAGTGGCGGGTCAGTGGCAGGTCAGTGGCGGGTTTAGTGGAGGCTCAGTAGCGGGTCAGTGGCGGGTCAGTGGCGGGTTTAGTGGAGACTCAGTAGCGGGTCAGTGGCGGGTTTAGTGGAGGCTCAGTAGCGGGTCGGAGGCGGGTTTAGTGGAGGCTCAGTAGCGGGTCAGTGACGGGTTTAGTGGAGGCTCAGTAGCGGGTCAGTGGCGGGTCAGTGGCGGGTTTAGTGGAGGCTCAGTAGCAGGGCAGTGGTGGGTCAGTGGCGGGGCAGTGGCGGGTTTAGTGGAGGCTCAGTAGTGGGGCAGTGGCGGGTCAGTGGGGGGTTTAGTGGAGGCTCAGTAGCAGGTCAGTGGCGGGACAGTGGCGGGTTTAGTGGAGGCTCAGTAGCGGGTCAGAGGCGGGTTTAGTGGAGGCTCAGTAGCGGGTCGGAGGCGGGTTTAGTGGAGGCTCAGTAGCGGGTGTTGGCGGTCTAGTGGAGTCTCAGTAGCGGGTTAGTGGCGGGTCAGTGGCGGGTCAGTGGCGGGTTTAGTGGAGGCTCAGTAGCAGGGCAGTGGTGGGTCAGTGGCGGGGCAGTGGCGGGTTTAGTGGAGGCTCAATAGTGGGGCAGTGGCGGGTCAGTGGCGGGTTTAGTGGAGGCTCAGTAGCGGGTCAGAGGCGGGTCATTGGCGGGTTTAGTGGAGGCTCAGTAGCGGGTCAGTGGCGGGTTTTAGTGGAGGCTCAGTAGCGGGGCAGTGGCGGGTCAGTGGCGGGTTTAGTGGAGGCTCAGTAGCGGGTCAGTGGCAGGTCAGTGGCGGGTTCAGTGGAGGCTCAGTAGCGGGGCAGTGGCGGGTTTAGTGGAGGCTCAGTAGCGGGTCAGTGGCGGGTTTAGTGGATGCTCAGTAGCGGGTTGTGGCGGGTCAGTGGCAGGTCAGTGGCGGGTTTAGTGGAGGCTCAGTAGCGGGTCAGTGGCGGGTCAGTGGCGGGTTTAGTGGAGACTCTGTAGCGGGTCAGTGGCGGGTTTAGTGGAGGCTCAGTAGCGGGTCGGAGGCGGGTTTAGTGGAGGCTCAGTAGCGGGTCAGTGACGGGTTTAGTGGAGGCTCAGTAGCGGGT
The DNA here is from genome assembly GCF_018296145.1 of Oncorhynchus tshawytscha. NCBI lineage: Eukaryota > Metazoa > Chordata > Actinopteri > Salmoniformes > Salmonidae > Oncorhynchus > Oncorhynchus tshawytscha. The sequence continues at coordinate 79,185,166 of NC_056431.1, forward strand.
CAGTGGCGGGTCAGTGGCGGGTTTAGTGGAGGCTCAGTAGCAGGGCAGTGGTGGGTCAGTGGCGGGGCAGTGGCGGGTTTAGTGGAGGCTCAGTAGTGGGGCAGTGGCGGGTCAGTGGTGGGTTTAGTGGAGGCTCAGTAGCAGGTCAGTGGCGGGACAGTGGCGGGTTTAGTGGAGGCTCAGTAGCGGGTCAGTCAGAGGCGGGTTTAGTGGAGGCTCAGTAGCGGGTCGGAGGGCGGGTTTAGTGGAGGCTCAGTAGCGGGTGTTGGCCGGTCTAGTGGAGTCTCAGTAGCGGGTTAGTGGCGGGTCAGTGGCGGGTCAGTGGCGGGTTTAGTGGAGGCTCAGTAGCAGGGCAGTGGTGGGTCAGTGGCGGGGCAGTGGCGGGTTTAGTGGAGGCTCAGTAGTGGGGCAGTGGCGGGTCAGTGGCGGGTTTAGTGGAGGCTCAGTAGCGGGTCAGTGGCGGGTCATTAGTGGAGGCTTTAGTGGAGGCAGTAGCGGGTCAGTGGCGGGTTTAGTGGAGGCTCAGTAGCGGGCAGTGGCGGGTCAGTGGCGGGTTTAGTGGAGGCTCAGTAGCGGGTCAGTGGCAGGTCAGTGGTTTAGTGGAGGCTCAGTAGCGGGTCAGTGGCGGGTTTAGTGGAGGCTCAGTAGCGGGTCAGTGGCGGGTTTAGTGGAGTTCAGTAGCGGGTTAGTGGCGGGTCAGTGGCAGGTCAGTGGCGGGTTTAGTGGAGGCTCAGTAGCGGGTCAGTGGTGGGTCAGTGGCGGGTTTAGTGGAGGCTCAGTAGTTTCAGTGGCAGGTCAGTGGCGGGTTCAGTGGAGACTCAGTAGCGGGTCAGTGGCGGGTTTAGTGGAGGCTCAGTAGCGGGTCGGAGGCGGGTTTAGTGGAGGCTCAGTAGCGGGTCAGTGACGGGTTTAGTGGAGGCTCAGTGGCGGGTCAGTGGCGGGTCAGTGGCGGGTTTAGTGGAGGCTCAGTAGCAGGGCAGTGGTGGGTCAGTGGCGGGGCAGTGGCGGGTTTAGTGGAGGCTCAGTAGTGGGGCAGTGGCGGGTCAGTGGCGGGTTTAGTGGAGGCTCAGTAGCAGGTCAGTGGCGGGTTTAGTGGCGGGTTTAGTGGAGGCTCAGTAGCGGGTCAGTGGCGGGTTTAGTGGAGGCTCAGTAGCGGGTCGGAGTGCGGGTTTAGTGGAGGCTCAGTAGCGGGTCAGTGGCGGGTTTAGTGGCAGGGTCAGTGGCGGGTTTAGTGGAGGCTCAGTGGCGGGTCAGTGGCGGGTTTAGTGGAGGCTCAGTAGTGGAGTGGTCAGTCAGTGGTGGGTCAGTGGCGGGTTTAGTGGAGGCTCAGTAGTGGGGCAGTGGCGGGTCAGTGGCGGGTTTAGTGGAGGCTCAGTAGCAGGGTCAGTGGCGGGTCATTGGCGGGTTTAGTGGAGGCTCAGTGCGGGTCAGTGGCGGGTTTAGTGGAGGCTCAGTAGTGGGGCAGTGGCGGGTCAGTGGCGGGTTTAGTGGAGGCTCAGTAGCGGGTCGGGTCAGAGTGGCGGGTTTAGTGGAGGCTCAGTAGCGGGTTAGTGGCGGGTCAGTGGCAGGTCAGTGGCGGGTTTAGTGGAGGCTCAGTAGTGGGTCAGTGGCGGGTCAGTGGCGGGTTTAGTGGAGGCTCAGTAGCAGGGCAGTGGTGGGTCAGTGGTGGGGCAGTGGCGGGTTTAGTGGAGGCTCAGTAGTGGGGCAGTGGCGGGTCAGTGGCGGGTTTAGTGGAGGCTCAGTAGCGGGTTTTAGTGGAGTGGTGGCGGGTCAGTGGCGGGTTTTAGTGGAGGCTCAGTAGCAGGGCAGTGGTGGGTCAGTGGCGGGGCAGTGGCGGGTTTAGTGGAGGCTCAGTAGTGGGGCAGTGGCAGGTCAGTGGCGGGTTTAGTGGAGGCTCAGTAGCGGGTTAGTGGCGGGTCAGTGGCGGGACAGTGGCGGGTTTAGTGGAGGCTCAGTAGCGGGTCAGTGGCGGGTCAGTGGCGGGGCAGTGGCGGGTTTAGTGGAGGCTCAGTAGCGGGTCAGTGGCGGGTCAGTGGCGGGTTTAGTGGAGGCTCAGTAGCGGGTTTAGTGGAGGCTCAGTGGCTCAGGGCAGTGGTGGGTCAGTGGTGGGGCAGTGGCGGGTTTAGTGGAGGCTCAGTAGTGGGGCAGTGGCGGCTCAGTGGCGGGTTTAGTGGAGGCTCAGTAGCGGGTCAGAGGCGGGTCATTAGCGGGTTTAGTGGAGGCTCAGTAGCGGGTCAGTGGCGGGTTTAGTGGAGGCTCAGTAGCTCAGTGGCGGGTCAGTGGCGGGTCAGTGGCGGGTTTAGTGGAGGCTCAGTAGCGGGTCAGTGGTGGGTCAGTGGCGGGTTTAGTGGAGGCTCAGTAGCGGGTCAGTGGCGGGTTTAGTGGAGGTCAGTGGCGGGGTTTAGTGGAGGCTCAGTAGTGGGTCAGTGGTGGCGGGTTTAGTGGAGGCTCAGTAGCGGGTCAGTGGCGGGTCAGTGGCGGGTTTAGTGGAGGCTCAGTAGCGGGTCAGTCAGTGGCGGGTCAGTGGCGGGTTTAGTGGAGGCTCAGTAGTGGGGCAGTGGCGGGTCAGTGGTGGGTTTAGTGGAGGCTCAGTAGCAGGTCAGTGGCGGGACAGTGGCGGGTTTAGTGGAGGCTCAGTAGCGGGTCAGAGGCGGGTTTAGTGGAGGCTCAGTAGCGGGTCGGAGGCGGGTTTAGTGGAGGCTCAGTAGCGGGTGTTGGCGGGTTTAGTGGAGTCTCAGTAGCGGGTTAGTGGCGGGTCAGTGGCGGGTCAGTGGCGGGTTTAGTGGAGGCTCAGTAGCAGGGCAGTGGTGGGTCAGTGGCGGGGCAGTGGCGGGTTTAGTGGAGGCTCAGTAGTGGGGCAGTGGCGGGTCAGTGGCGGGTTTAGTGGAGGCTCAGTAGCGGGTCAGAGGCGGGTCATTGGCGGGTTTAGTGGAGGCTCAGTGGCGGGTCAGTGGCGGGTTTAGTGGAGGCTCAGTAGCGGGGCGGGTCAGTGGCGGGTTTAGTGGAGGCTCAGTAGCGGGTCAGTGGCAGGTCAGTGGCGGGTTCAGTGGAGGCTCAGTAGCGGGTCAGTGGCGGGTTTAGTGGAGGCTCAGTAGCGGGTCGGAGGCGGGTTTAGTGGATGTTCAGTAGCGGGTTAGTGGCGGGTCAGTGGCAGGTCAGTGGCGGGTTTAGTGGAGGCTCAGTAGCGGGTCAGTGGTGGGTCAGTGGCGGGTTTAGTGGAGGCTCAGTAGCGGGTCAGTGGCAGGTCAGTGGAGGTTCAGTGGAGACTCAGTAGCGGGTCAGTGGCGGGTTTAGTGGAGGCTCAGTAGCGGGCAGTGGCGGGTCAGTGGAGGCTCAGTGGCGGGTTTAGTGGAGGCTCAGTGGAGGCTCAGTGGTGGGTCAGTGGCGGGTCAGTGGCGGGTTTAGTGGAGGCTCAGTAGTGGGGCAGTGGCGGGTCAGTGGCGGGTTTAGTGGCGGCTTTAGTGGAGGCTCAGTAGTGGGGTCAGTGGCGGGACAGTGGCGGGTTTAGTGGAGGCTCAGTAGCAGGTCAGTGGCGGGTCAGTGGCGGGTTTAGTGGAGGCTCAGTAGTCAGGGCGGGTTTAGTGGAGGCTCAGTGGGGTCAGTGGCGGGTTTAGTGGAGGCTCAGTAGCGGGTCAGTGGCGGGTTTAGTGGAGTTTCAGTGGGGTTCAGTGGCGGGTCAGTGGCGGGTCAGTGGCGGGTTTAGTGGAGGCTCAGTAGCAGGGCAGTGGTGGGTCAGTGGTGGGCAGTGGCGGGTTTAGTGGAGGCTCAGTAGTGGGGCAGTGGCGGGTCAGTGGCGGGTTTAGTGGAGGCTCAGTAGCGGGTCAGTGGCGGGTCAGTGGCGGGTTTTAGTGGAGGCTCAGTAGCGGGTCAGTGGCGGGTTTAGTGGAGGCTCAGTAGCGGGGCAGTGGCGGGTCAGTGGCGGGTTTAGTGGAGGCTCAGTAGCGGGTCGGAGGCGGGTTTAGTGGATGCTTTAGTGGGGTTAGTGGCGGGTCAGTGGCGGGTCAGTGGCGGGTTTAGTGGAGGCTCAGTAGTGGGTCAGTGGCGGGTTTAGTGGGTCAGTGGCGGGTCAGTGGCGGGTTTAGTGGAGGCTCAGTAGCGGGTCAGAGGCGGGTCAGTGGCAGGGTTTAGTGGAGGCTCAGTAGCGGGTCAGTGGTGGGTCAGGTGGCGGGTTTAGTGGAGGCTCAGTAGCGGGCAGTGGCAGGTCAGTGGCGGGTTTAGTGGAGGCTCAGTAGCGGGGCAGTGGCGGGTCAGTGGCGGGTTTAGTGGAGGCTCAGTAGCAGGTTAGTGGCGGGTCAGTGGCGGGTCAGTGGCGGGTTTAGTGGAGGCTCAGTAGTGGGTCAGTGGCGGGTCAGTGGCGGGTTTAGTGGAGGCTCAGTAGCGGGTCAGTGGCGGGTCAGTGGAGGTCAGTGGCGGGTTTAGTGGAGGCTTTAGTGGAGGCTCAGTCAGCGGGTCAATGGCAGGTTTAGTGGAGGCTCAGTAGCGGGTCAGTGGCGGGTCAGTGGCGGGTTTAGTGGAGGCTCAGTAGCGGGTTAGTGGCGGGTCAGTGGCGGGGCAGTGGCGGGTTTAGTGGAGGCTCAGTAGCGGGTCAGAGGCGGGTCAGTGGCGGGTTTAGTGGAGGCTCAGTAGCGGGTCAGTGGCGGGTCAGTGGCGGGTCAGTGGCGGGTTTAGTGGAGGCTCAGTGCAGGGCAGTGGTGGGTCAGTGGCGGGGCAGTGGTGGTGGCGGGTTTAGTGGAGGCTCAGTAGTGGGGCAGTGGCGGGTCAGTGGCGGGTTTAGTGGAGGCTCAGTGGAGGGGTCAGTAGCGGGTTTAGTGGAGGGTCAGTAGCGGGTCAGTGGCGGGTTTAGTGGAGGCTCAGTAGCGGGGCAGTGGCGGGTCAGTGGCGGGTTTAGTGGAGGCTCAGTAGCGTCAGTCGGGTCAGTGCGGGTTTAGTGGATGCTCAGTAGCGGGTTAGTGGCGGGTCAGTGGCGGGTCAGTGGCGGGTTTAGTGGAGGCTCAGTAGTGGGTCAGTGGCGGGTCAGTGGCGGGTTTAGTGGAGGCTCAGTAGCGGGTCAGTGGCAGGGTTTAGTGGAGGCTCAGTAGCGGGTCAGAGGCGGGTCAGTGGCGGGTTTAGTGGAGGCTCAGTAGCAGGGCAGTGGTGGGTCAGTGGTGGGGCAGTGGCGGGTTTAGTGGAGGCTCAGTAGTGGGGCAGTGGCGGGTCAGTGGCGGGTTTAGTGGAGGCTCAGTAGCGGGTTAGTGGAGGGTCAGTGGCGGGACAGTGGCGGGTTTAGTGGAGGCTCAGTAGCAGGGTTAGTGGTGGGTCAGTGGCGGGTCAGTGGCGGGTTTAGTGGAGGCTCAGTAGCGGGGCAGTGGCAGGTCAGTGGCGGGTTTAGTGGAGGCTCAGTAGCGGGTCAGTGGCGGGTTTAGTGGAGGCTCAGTAGCGGGTGGAGGCGGGTTTAGTGGAGGCTCAGTAGCGGGTCAGAGGCGGGTCATTAGTTTAGGGAGGCTCAGTAGCGGGTCAGTGGCGGGTCAGTGGCAGGTTTAGTGGAGGCTCAGTGGCGGGTTAGTGGCGGGTCAGTGGCGGGGCAGTGGCGGGTTTAGTGGAGGCTCAGTAGCGGGTCAGAGGCGGGTCAGTGGCGGGTTTAGTGGAGGCTCAGTAGCTCAGTGGCGGGTCAGTGGCGGGTCAGTGGCGGGTTTAGTGGAGGCTCAGTAGCAGGGCAGTGGTGGGTCAGTGGTGGGGCAGTGGCGGGTTTAGTGGAGGCTCAGTAGTGGGGCAGTGGCGGGTCAGTGGCGGGTTTAGTGGAGGCTCAGTAGCGGGTTCATGGCGGGTTTAGTGGAGGCTCAGTAGGGGTCAGTGGCGGGTTTAGTGGAGGCTCAGTAGCGGGGCAGTGGCGGGTCAGTGGCGGGTTTAGTGGAGGCTCAGTAGCGGGTCAGTGGCAGGTCAGTGGCGGGTTTAGTGGAGGCTCAGTAGCGGGGCAGTGGCGGGTCAGTGGCGGGGCAGTGGCGGGTTTAGTGGAGGCTCAGTAGTTAGGGCGGGTCAGTGGCAGGTCAGTGGCGGGTTTAGTGGAGGCTCAGTAGCGGGTCAGTGGTGGGTCAGTGGCGGGTTTAGTGGAGACTCAGTAGCGGGTCAGTGGCGGGTTTAGTGGAGGCTCAGTAGCGGGTCAGTGGCGGGTTTAGTGGAGGCTCAGTAGCGGGTTAGTGGCGGGTCAGTGGCGGGTTTAGTGGCGGGTTTAGTGGAGGCTCAGTGGCGGGTCAGTGGCGGGTTTAGTGGAGGCTCAGTAGCAGGGCAGTGGTGGGTCAGTGGCGGGTCAGTGGCGGGTTTAGTGGAGGCTCAGTAGTGGGTCAGTGGCGGGTCAGTGGCGGGTTTAGTGGAGGCTCAGTAGCAGGTCAGTCAGTGGCGGGTTTAGTGGAGGCTCAGTAGCGGGTCAGTGGGCGGGTTTAGTGGAGGCTCAGTAGCGGGTCGGAGGCGGGTTTAGTGGAGGCTCAGTAGCGGGTCAGTGGCGGGTTTAGTGGAGCTCAGTAGCGGGTCAGGGTCAGTGGCGGGTCAGTGGCGGGTTTAGTGGAGGCTCAGTAGCAGGGCAGTGGTCAGTGGTGGGGCAGTGGCGGGTTTAGTGGAGGCTCAGTAGCGGGTCAGTGGCGGGTCAGTGGCGGGTTTAGTGGAGGCTCAGTAGCGGGTCAGTGGCGGGTCAGTGGCGGGACAGTGGAGGCTTTAGTGGGGCAGTGCTCAGTGGCGGGTTTAGTGCAGTCAGTAGCGGGTCAGAGGCGGGTCAGTGGCGGGTTTAGTGGAGGCTCAGTAGCGGGTCAGTGGCGGGTCAGTGGCGGGTAGCAGTGGCGGGTTTAGTGGAGGCTCAGTAGCGGGTTAGTGGGCAGTGGCGGGTCAGTGGCGGGTTTAGTGGAGGCTCAGTAGTGGGTCAGTGGCGGGTCAGTGGCGGGTTTAGTGGAGGCTCAGTAGCGGGTCAGTGGCGGGTTTAGTGGAGGCTCAGTAGCGGGTCAGTGGCGGGTCAGTGGCGGGTTTAGTGGAGGCTCAGTAGCGGGGCAGTGGCGGGTCAGTGGCGGGGCAGTGGCGGGTTTAGTGGAGGCTCAGTAGCGGGTCAGTAGGGGGTCAGTGGCGGGTTTAGTGGAGGCTCAGTAGCGGGTCAGTGGCAGGGTCAGTGGCGGGTTTAGTGGAGGCTCAGTAGCGGGTCAGTGGCGGGTCAGTGGCGGGTTTAGTGGAGGCTCAGTAGCAGGTGGCGGGTCAGTGGCGGGTTTAGTGGAGGCTCAGTAGCGGGTCAGTGGCGGGTCAGGTTTAGTGGAGGCTCAGTAGCGGGGCAGTGGCGGGTCAGTGGCGGGTCAGTGGCGGGTTTAGTGGAGGCTCAGTAGCGGGTCAGTGGCGGGTCAGTGGCGGGTTTAGTGGAGGCTCAGTAGCGGGTCAGTAGTGGGTCAGTGGCGGGTTTAGTGGAGGCTCAGTAGCGGGTCAAGGCAGGTTTAGTGAGGCTCAGTAGCGGGTCAGTGGCGGGTTTAGTGGAGGCTCAGTAGCGGGTTAGTGGCGGGTCAGTGGCGGGTCAGTGGCGGGTTTAGTGGAGGCTCAGTAGCGGGTCAGTGGCGGGTTTAGTGGAGGCTCAGTAGCGGATTAGTGGCGGGTCAGTGGCGGGTCAGTGGCGGGTTTAGTGGAGGCTCAGTAGCGGGTCAGTGGCGGGTCAGTGGCGGGTTTAGTGGAGGCTCAGTAGCGGGTCAGTGGCGGGTTTAGTGGAGGCTCAGTAGCGGGTCAGTGGCGGGTTTAGTGGCGGGTTTAGTGGAGGCTCAGTAGCGGGTTTAGTGGCGGCTCAGTGGGTCATTAGTGGAGGCTCAGTAGCGGGTCAGTAGCGGGTCAGTGGCGGGTTTAGTGGAGGCTCAGTAGCGGGTCAGTGGCGGGTCAGTGGCGGGTTTAGTGGAGGCTCAGTAGCGGGTCAGTGGCGGGTCAGTGGCGGGGCAGTGGAGGCTTTAGTGGAGGCTCAGTGGCGGGTCAGTGGCGGGTCAGTGGCGGGTTTAGTGGAGGCTCAGTAGCGGGTCAGAGGCGGGTCAGTGGCGGGTTTAGTGGAGGCTCAGTAGCGGTCAGTGGCGGGTCAGTGGCGGGTCAGTGGCGGGTTTAGTGGAGGCTCAGTAGCAGGGCAGTGGTGGGTCAGTGGCGGGGCAGTGGCGGGTTTAGTGGAGGCTCAGTAGTGGGGCAGTGGCGGGTCAGTGGCGGGTTTAGTGGAGGCTCAGTAGCGGGTTAGTGGCGGGTCAGTGGCGGGTTTAGTGGAGGCTCAGTAGCGGGTCAGTGGCGGGTCAGTGGCGGGTTTAGTGGAGGCTCAGTAGCGGGTCAGTGGCGGGTCAGTGGCGGGTTTAGTGGAGGCTCAGTAGCGGGGCAGTGGCGGGTCAGTGGCGGGGCAGTGGCGGGTTTAGTGGAGGCTCAGTAGCGGGTCAGAGGCGGGTCAGTGGCGGGTTTAGTGGAGGATCAGTAGCGGGTCAGTAGTGGGTCAGTGGCGGGTTTAGTGGAGGCTCAGTAGCGGGTCAGTGGCAGGTCAGTGGCGGGTTCAGTGGAGGCTCAGTAGCGGGGCAGTGGCGGGTCAGTGGCGGGTTTAGTGGAGGCTCAGTAGCGGGTCGGAGGCGGGTTTAGTGGAGGCTCAGTAGCGGGTTAGTGGCGGGTCAGTGGCGGGTCAGTGGCAGGTTTAGTGGAGGCTCAGTAGCGGGTCAGTGGCGGGTCAGTGGCGGGTTTAATGGAGGCTCAGTAGCGGGTCAGTGGCGGGTAGCGGGGCAGTGGCGGGGCAGTGGCGGGGCAGTGGCGGGTTTAGTGGAGGCTCAGTAGCGGGTCAGTGACGGGTCAGTGGCGGGTTTAGTGGAGGCTCAGTAGCGGGGCAGTGGCGGGGCAGTGGCGGGTTTAGTGGAGGCTCAGTAGTGGGGCAGTGGTGGGTCAGTGGCGGGGCAGTGGCGGGTTTAGTGGAGGCTCAGTAGCGGGGCAGTGGCGGGTTTAGTGGAGGCTCAGTAGTGGGGCAGTGGCGGGTTTAGTGGAGGCTCAGTAGTGGGGCAGTGGCGGGTCAGTGGCGGGGCAGTGGCGGGTTTAGTGGAGGCTCAGTTGCGGGTCAGAGGCGGGTCATTGGCGGGTTTAGTGGAGGCTCAGTAGCGGGTCAGCGGGTCAAATGTGGGGCAGTGGCGGGTTTAGTGGAGGCTCAGTAGCGGGGCAGTGGCGGGTCAGTTTGCCTTTTGGTAGGCCTTCAGTGTAAATAATGATTTGTTCTTAACTGACTTGCCTAGTTAAATAAAGGTTAAATAAATAACAAAAAATAAAAGCTGGTTGAGAGAATGCCAAGAGTGTGCATAGCTGTCATCAAGGCAAAGGGTGGGTATTTGAAGAATCTCAAATATAAATACATTTTGATTTGTTTATTACTTTTTTGGTTACTACATGATTCCATATGTGTTATTTCATAGGTTTGATGTCTTCACTATTATTCTACAACGTAGAAATAGTAAAATAAAGAAAAACCCTGAAATGAGTTGGTATTGTGGGCACTGGGCAGAGTGGGCACTGGGCAGAGTGGGCACTGGGCAGAGTGGGCACTGGACAGAGTGGGCACTGGGCAGAGTGGGCACTGGGCAGAGTGGGCACTGGGCAGAGTGGGCACTGGGCAGAGTGGGTACTGGACAGAGTGGGCACAGCAGTGGGCACTGGGCACTGGACAGAGTGGGCACTGGGCAGAGTGGGCACTGGGCAGAGTGGGCACTGGGCAGAGTGGGCACTGGGCAGAGTGGGCACAGGGCAGAGTGGGCACTGGGCAGAGTGGGCACAGCCTCCTGTGTGGCTGACTGTTGTTCTGGTCTTCCTGGCTTTCTGTGTGAAGCAGCTAGCTAGCTAACAGTCATTCCTTATCACTGATTACTTTCACATGTGAGAGACTACGGCTCTGTTCCAACTCCAGCTTCTGGCTGTCAGGGGATTGGTGAGCCGGACCCAGGGATACGACCCTCTCTCCCTCCTTCTTCTCCCCCGTTAAGGACTGAGAGCTCTGGCTGCCTGAGAGCTGAGAATGTAATAATTCCTGTCCCTTCTTGTCTCTGCCAAGACTCCTGACTCCTGCTCCTCTCCTCAACTCCTCTCTTCCAGCACCCGGGAACCATTAAACGCAGGAAGTGGCACATTTCCAGGTAGAGGCTATTACTGTTCCATCATCGGCCTCCTGGACCTCTGTCTTGTGTACATCACTGGCTGCCTCTCTCAGCCACCCGGGCCTAAGACTATTCTACTATCTAGTGAGGGTTGAGGCTGAACTGAAGGATTTATCCTAGCTTTCTACTGCTCTCGTCTGGCTGTCTTTAAAGTGAGACGACGCACGGTAGTGCTTAGTGTTGGGTGCAGCTACCCACACTATAGTCAACTATAGGCCCAGATTCAGCCCAGATCAGAGTCAGCTACAGCCCAGATCAGAGTCAGCTACAGCCCAGATCAGTCAGCTACAGCCCAGATCAGAGTCAGCTACAGCCCAGATCAGAGTCAGTTACAACCCAGATCAGAGACAGCTACAGCCCAGATCAGAGTCAGCTCAGCTACAGCCCAGAATAGAGTCAGCTACAGCCCAGAATAGAGTGCCCTGATCAGAGTCAGCTACAGCCCAGATCAGAGTCAGCTACAGCCCAGTGTCAGTTACAACCCATATCAGAGTCAGCTACAGCCCAGATCAGAGTCAACTACAGCCCAGATCAGATCAGCTACAGCCCAGATCATACTCAGCTACAGCCCAGAGTCAGTTACAACCCATATCAGAGTCAGCTACAGCCCAGATCAGAGTCAGCTACAGCCCAGATCAGATCATACTCAGCTACAGCCCAGATCAGAGTCAGCTAAGGATCAGATCAGAGTCAGCTAAGGATCAGATCAGAGTCAGCTACAGCCCAGATCAGAGTCAGCTACACAGCCCAGATCAGAGTCAGCTACAGCCCAGATCAGTTACAGCCCAGATCAGATCAGAGTCAGCTACGGCCCAGATCAGATCAAAGTCAGCTACAGCCCAGATCAGAGTCAGCTACAGCCCAGATCAGTTACAGCCCAGATCAGATCAGAGTCAGCTACAGCCCAGATCAGTTACAGCCCAGATCAGAGTCAGCTACAGCCCAGATCAGAGTCAGCTACAGCCCAGATCAGTTACAGCCCAGATCAGATCAGAGTCAGCTACAGCCCAGATCAGTTACAGCCCAGATCAGCCCAGATCAGAGTCAGCTACAGCCCAGATCAGAGTCAGCTACAGCCCAGATCAGAGTCAGCTACAGCCCAGATCAGTTACAGCCCAGATCAGAGTCAGCTACAGCCCAGATCAGATCAGACAGCTTCAGCCCAGATCAGTTACAGCCCAGATCAGTTACAGCCCAGATCAGAGTCAGCTACAACCCAGATCAGTTACAGCCCAGATCAGATCAGAGTCAGCTACAGCCCAGATCAGTTACAGCCCAGATCAGATCAGAGTCAGCTACAGCCCAGATCAGAGTCAGTTACAACCCAGATCAGAGTCAGCTACAGCCCAGATCATACTCAGCTACAGCCCAGATCAGAGTCAGCTACAGCCCAGAATAGAGTCAGCTACAGCCCTGATCAGAGTCAGCTACAGCCCAGAATAGAGTCAGCTACAGCCCAGAAAGTCAGAGTCAGCTACAGCCCTGATCAGAGTCAGCTACAGCCCAGATCAGCCCAGATCAGATCAGCCCAGATCAGTCTTCAGCCCAGATCAGATCAGCTACAACCCAGATACAGCCCAGATCAGTTACAGCCCAGATCAGATCAGAGTCAGCTACAACCCAGATCAGCTACAGCCCAGATCAGATCAGTTACAGCCCAGATCAGATCAGTTACAACCCAGATCAGATCAGTTACAACCCAGATCCTGGCTAGTTAACATAGATATACAAGCCCCTCCTATCCTGGCTAGTTAACATAGCAATACAAGCCCCTCCTCTCCTGGCTAGTTAACGTAGCTTCAGTCCATGACAGACAGCGTGGTAAGTGATGCCAATTTAGCAACTTTGTTGCTAGATTTAGCAACTGTTCAGACTACCCTGACAAAAAAAAAATCCAAACAGCAACTAGCAACAAATTTAGCTACTTTAAAAAATGAATTTGGAACATTTAGCAACTTTTGAAAAGTGACTTAAACGCTAAAATGCACGCATTTTCCCCTCTAAATGACACAAAAACGATTTTCTCTGTCACACGTGCCTGGCTGCAACAGAGCATTGTGAGTGACGTCAGCAGCAGGCGCTCAGCTCGTGCACAGGCAGCAGCAGGCCAGCAGCAATTTCAGCGAATTGCAAATCATTGTTGGCTGACAGCACGGGTTCGACGAGCCCAACCCAATGAGTATAGTTGAATGTTTGATCTTGAACAGAACGTACAACATCAATCAACATGCCTCAATCAAAGTGTACAGCCAGAAGAACAGAAAAGAGTGGGAGTCTCTGTACCTGAACAAATGTCAAATCATATTTGTTTGCCGAGATGGCCAGTCGATTTGAGTAACGTTATCGTGTATTCTACGTAATGGCGCAGTTTTACGTTATCACGCAAATGACATCACAAACGTCATTGAGCAACTTTTAGCAACAAATCAATCTGCCTCTAGTAACTTACCCTGAAAATTAGTTGGCAACACTGAGCGTGGTAGGTTATCAGTCAGGCCATTACATACGGTGTGGTAGGTTATCAGTCAGGCCATTACATACGGTGTGGTAGGTTATCAGTCAGACTGATTTAGACCTGGGACACCAGGTGGGTGATTCCCCTCTAATCAGGGACTGATTTAGACCTGGGACACCAGGTGGATGATTCCCCTCTAATCAGGGACTGATTTAGACCTGGGACACCAGGTGGATGATTCCCCTCTAATTAGGGACTGATTTAGACCTGGGACACCAGGTGGGTGATTCCCCTCTAATCAGGGACTGATTTAGACCTGGGATACCAGGTGGGTGATTCCCCTCTAATCAAGGACTGATTTAGACCTGGGATACCAGGTGGGTGATTCCCCTCTAATCAGGGACTGATTTAGACCTGGGACACCAGGTGGGTGATTCCCCTCTAATCAGGGACTGATTTAGACCTGGGACACCACCTTTATATGGTATATTTACAGTTCCTTGTGTTTGATCCTGTTTCAAACCTCCAATGACTGCACTTCAGTTCTTCAAAAATCAATTAGATCCTCTCTCTCTCTCTCTTTCTCTCTCTCGATACACAGACAGGTCTGTGAAGGTGAGGCTGGGTCACATGGTTGGAAAGAGAATGGGTGAGACAGAGACAGGTCTGTGAAGGTGAGGCTGGGTCACATGATTGGAAAGAGAACGGGTAAGAGAGAGGATGACAGGTCTGTGAAGGTGAGGCTGGGTCACATGGTTGGAAAGAGAATGGGTGAGACAGAGACAGGTCTGTGAAGGTGAGGCTGGGTCACATGATTGGAAAGAGACTGGTGAGAGAGAGAGACAGGTCTGTGAAGGTGAGGCTGGGTCACATGGTTGGAAAGAGAATGGGTGAGACAGAGACAGGTCTGTGAAGGTGAGGCTGGGTCACATGATTGGAAAGAGAATGGGTGAGAGAGAGAGACAGGTCTGTGAAGGTGAGGCTGGGTCACATGATTGGAAAGAGAATGGGTGAGAGAGAGACAGGTCTGTGAAGGTGAGGCTGGGTCACATGATTGGAAAGAGAATGGGTGAGACAGAGACAGGTCTGTGAAGGTGAGGCTGGGTCACATGATTGGAAAGAGAATGGGTGAGAGAGAGACAGGTCTGTGAAGGTGAGGCTGGGTCACATGATTGGAAAGAGAATGGGTGAGAGAGAGACAGGTCTGTGAAGGTGAGGCTGGGTCACATGATTGGAAAGAGAATGGGTGAGACAGAGACAGGTCTGTGAAGGTGAGGCTGGGTCACATGATTGGAAAGAGAATGGGTGAGAGAGAGACAGGTCTGTGAAGGTGAGGCTGGGTCACATGATTGGAAAGAGAATGGGTGAGAGAGAGAGACAGGTCTGTGAAGGTGAGGCTGGGTCACATGATTGGAAAGAGAATGGGTGAGACAGAGACAGGTCTGTGAAGGTGAGGCTGGGTCACATGATTGGAAAGAGAATGGGTGAGAGAGAGAGACAGGTCTGTGAAGGTGAGGCTGGGTCTTTCTTCTCCTTTTCTCTCCGACCCACTCATTGCTGTCAAGCCCCAGTGTCACCTGAAGGTCTCAACTTCACATCAATAACACAGTGACAGGATTTGACCTTCATGTAATGGTCCTGACAGAGAGATGATGGCTGGGTTCTCTGTCCTCACTTATTATTTAGTCTGGGCAGACAGTAGGGAAAGAGGAGGGAGACAGGAGGGAGACAGGGTGAGACAGGAGAGAGACAGGAGAGAAGAGAGAGGAGGGTGACAGGAGAAAGGTAGAGAGAAGAGAAACAGGAGAGAGACAGGAGGGAGAGAGGAGAGATGGGGGAGAGAGAAGAGAGGCAGGAGAGAGAGGAGGAAAGACTGAGGGAAAGAGGAGGGAGACAGGAGGGAGACAGGAGGGAGACAGGAGAGAGACAGGAGAGAGAGAGGAGGAATAACAGAGGGAAAGAGGAGGGAGACAGGAGGGAGACAGGAGAGAGACAGGAGAGAGACAGGAGAGAAGAGAGAGGAGTGTGACAGGAGAGAGGTAGAGAGAAGAGAAACAGGAGGGAGAGAGGAGAGATGGGGAGAGAGAATAGAGGCAGGAGAGAGAGGAGGAAAGACCGAGGGAAAGAGGAGGGAGACAGGAGGGAGACAGGAGAGAGACAGGAGGGAGAGAGGAGAGATGGGGAGAGAGAATAGAGGCAGGAGAGAGAGGAGGAAAGTCAGAGGGAAAGAGGAGAGAGGAGAGAGAAGAGGGAGAGAGGAGGGAGAGAGGAGAGACATGTTAGGGGAAACAGGAGACAGAGGAGGAAGAGAGGAGGGATACAGGAGAGGGGAGAGAGAAAGGAGGGACGAGGGAGAGAGGTAAGAGAGGAGGGAGAGGGGAGGGAGACAAGAGGGAGACAGGATAGAGAAGAAGGAGAGAAGATAGAAGAGAGGGAGAGAGGAGAGAGAAGGAGTTAGACAGAAGAGAGGGAGAGAGGAGAGAGAAGGAGTTAGACAGAAGAGAGGGAGAGAAGAGAGAGAAAAGGGAGGACGGAGACAGGAGTGAGAAGGGGGAGAGAGGAGGGAAGAGGGAGAGAGCAGGTAAGAGGTGAGAGAGCAGGGGAGAGAGCAGGGAAGAGGGAGGGAGGAGGGAGAGAGAAGAGAGAGAGTAAGAAGACAGGAGTGAAAGGAGGGAGAGAGGAGAGACGAGAGAGAGGAGAGAGAGAGGAGAGAAGAGGGAGACAATAGAGAGAGAAGAGGGAGGGAGGAGAGATAGAAGGGGTAGAGGAGGGAAAGGAGAGAGAAGAGGGAAAGGGAGAGAGGAGAGAGAAGAGGGAGTGAGGATGGAGACAGGAGAAGGAGAGAGGAGGGAGGAGAGAAGAGGGAGTGAGGAGGGAGACAGGAGAAGGAGAGAGGAGGGAGAGGAGAGAGAAGAGGGAGTGACACAGGAGGAGAGATGAGGGAGGAGAGAAGAGGGAGAGAGGAGGGAGAGGAGGGAGTGACACAGGAGGAGAGAGGAGGGAGATGAGGGTTAGGATCAGGTAGTGGACTGTCTAAGTGAAGAATCGTAACTCGATGGTCTCGTAAAGCAACAAAAGATTGGTGTTACCCACACCACTCTCAAATTAGGATTCATCCATAACATTCTGGAAGTATGCTGAATTTGGTGTTGCCTTTCTGGGCCCCCAGGGCTGTCTGGGGGGTTAATTGGGTTTTCAAAGGTTATCAAATGAATACAGTTTAATGTCTGAACCAATCAGTTGTAGCTGGGCCTTCTCTTTCATGTGCGGGTTTAATATTTATACATTATTAATAATGTATTCCATTTAGCAGACACTTTCATCAGTCATGAGTGTCATGTGGAGGGGCGTGGTTTATATAGCTAGATAGCTACTCTACAGGGGGTAACATTTGACTGTAAGGGTGTCAGCAAATACAGTTAACAGTTTACACTATTCGCCTATGGCAAAGATACTTATATGTCTCCCCTTTCATCTGTGTCTGGTGTTAGCTAGTTACTGGTTAGCTAGCACTGATACGATTTCAATGTAGTTTGAGTTTCTTTGTGCGTCATTAAATTAGCTTGAGATGAATGTACTGCAACACTGGTCACTGCATCCAAGTTTTTTGACAAAGTCGATTCAAAGAACTGTCAGTCAAGGACTGGTAAAGGTAGTGTAAGGATGGTATGGTAAAGGTAGTGTAATGACTCTATGGTAAAGGTAGTGTAAGGATGCTATGGTAAAGGTAGTGTAATGACTCTATGGTAAAGGTAGAGTAAGGATGCTATGGTAAAGGTAGTGTAATGACTCTATGGTAAAGGTAGAGTAATGACTCTATGGTAAAGGTAGTGTAAGGATTCTATGGTAAAGGTAGTGTAATGACTCTATGGTAAAGGTAGAGTAATGACTCTATGGTAAAGGTAGAGTAATGACTCTATGGTAAAGGTAGTGTAAGGATTCTATGGTAAAGGTAGTGTAATGACTCTATGGTAAAGGTAGAGTAATGACTCTATGGTAGTGTAATGACTATGGTAAAGGTAGAGTAATGACTCTATGGTAAAGGTAGAGTAATGACTCTATGGTAAAGGTAGAGTAATGACTCTATGGTAAAGGTAGTGTAATGACTCTATGGTAGTGTAATGACTATATGGTAGTGTAAGGATTCTATGGTAAAGGTAGTGTAATGACTCTATGGTAAAGGTAGAGTAATGACTCTATGGTGAAGGTAGAGTAATGACTCTATGGTAAAGGTAGAGTAATGACTCTATGGTAGTGTAATGACTCTATGGTAAAGGTAGAGTAATGACTCTATGGTAGTGTAATGACTCGATGGTAAAGGTAGAGTAATGACTCTATGGTAAAGGTAGAGTAATGCCTCTATGGTAAAGGTAGAGTAATGACTCTATGGTAAAGGTAGTGTATTGACTCTATGGTAGTGTAATGACTCTATGGTAGTGTAATGACTATATGGTAGTGTAAGGATTCTATGGTAAAGGTAGTGTAATGACTCAATGGTAAAGGTAGAGTAATGACTCTATGGTAAAGGTAGAGTAATGACTCTATGGTAAAGGTATAGTAATGACTCTATAGTAAAGGTAGAGTAATGACTCTATGGTAAAGGTATAGTAATGACTCTATGGTAAAGGTAGAGTAATGACTCTATGGTAAAGGTAGTGTAATGACTCTATGGTAGTGTAATGACTATATGGTAGTGTAAGGATTCTATGGTAAAGGTAGTGTAATGACTCAATGGTAAAGGTAGAGTAATGACTCTATGGTAGTGTAATGACTCTATGGTAAAGGTAGAGTAATGACTCTATGGTAAAGGTAGAGTAATGACTCTATGGTAAAGATAGAGTAATGACTCTATGTAATGACTCTATGGTAAAGGTAGAGTAATGACTCTATGGTAGTGTAATGCCTCTATGGTAAAGGTAGAGTAATGACTCTATGCAATGACTCTATGGTAAAGGTAGAGTAATGACTCTATGGTAAAGGCAGAGTAATGACTCTATGGTAAAGGCAGAGTAATGACTCTATGGTAAAGGTAGATTAATGACTCTATGTAATGACTCTATGGTAAAGGTAAAGTAATGACTCTATGGTAAAGGTAGAGTAATGACTCTATGTAATGACTCTATGGTAAAGGTAGAGTAATGACTCTATGGTAAAGGTAGAGTAATGACTCTATGTAATGACTCTATGGTAAAGGTAGAGTAATGACTCTATGGTAAAGGTAGAGTAATGACTCTATGTAATGACTCTATGGTAAAGGTAGAGTAATGACTCTATGGTAAAGGTAGAGTAATGACTCTATGTAATGACTCTATGGTAAAGGTAAAGTAATGACTCTATGGTAAAGGTAGAGTAATGACTCTATGTAATGACTCTATGGTAAAGGTAGAGTAATGACTCTATGGTAAAGGTAGAGTAATGACTCTATGGTAAAGGTAGAGTAATGACTCTATGTAATGACTCTATGGTAAAGGTAGAGTAATGACTCTATGGTAGTGTAATGACTCTATGGTAAAGGTAGAGTAATGACTCTATGGTAGTGTAATGACTCTATGGTAAAGGTAGAGTAATGACTCTATGGTAGTGTAATGACTCGATGGTAAAGGTAGAGTAATGACTCTATGGTAAAGGTAGAGTAATGCCTCTATGGTAAAGGTAGAGTAATGACTCTATGGTAAAGGTAGTGTATTGACTCTATGGTAGTGTAATGACTCTATGGTAAAGGTAGAGTAATGACTCTATGGTAAAGGTAGAGTAATGACTCTATGGTAAAGGTAGAGTAATGACTCTATGGTAAAGGTATAGTAATGACTCTATGGTAAAGGTAGAGTAATGACTCTATGGTAAAGGTAGTGTAATGACTCTATGGTAGTGTAATGACTATATGGTAGTGTAAGGATTCTATGGTAAAGGTAGTGTAATGACTCAATGGTAAAGGTAGAGTAATGACTCTATGGTAGTGTAATGACTCTATGGTAAAGGTAGAGTAATGACTCTATGGTAAAGGTAGAGTAATGACTCTATGGTAAAGATAGAGTAATGACTCTATGTAATGACTCTATGGTAAAGGTAGAGTAATGACTCTATGGTAGTGTAATGCCTCTATGGTAAAGGTAGAGTAATGACTCTATGCAATGACTCTATGGTAAAGGTAGAGTAATGACTCTATGGTAAAGGTAGAGTA